>NC_088213.1:48527642-48792642 GCF_036934945.1 Oncorhynchus masou masou
CCAAAAACTCGTAGGCTAATGCCTTGTCATGGAACCCCAAAATTTATGACTAGGACACATGAAATTATGCATCCTTTAGGTCCGTGGTGGTGAACCAATCGGTTGATACGATGCAATGAACTGTAACAGACGCTAGTTTTGGAGCATTTTGAACTCTGAGATGTTTGCTGAGGACACATAAGTCTAGAACGGGGTGTAAAGTTACGACCCCTTTTTGGAACCATGAAATACCAGCTATACCAACCATCCTGGATCGACATAGAAACCACTCGGATTGCCCGCATCTGGAGACGGGAGGATATTCCCTCTAGAGCTCTTTACGGATCCACCTGTACCCGAAACCCGATCCGAGACCCGAGCAGGTCCAGATCCAGAATTCTGAATAATATCACGGGTCTGGGTCAGATCTGATATGATTGTCATGGGTCTCAGGTATGTGAATTTGTTAACGGACTTGTCCGGAAGGACCCATATAGATCAGAATGTGACTGCTGCAGTAGAGAGAAATTGTATAATTTATGCTGCTGCTCTTTGCTTTTCACGAGAGTGGCACGTGTAGCTTGTTGTTTTTGGCCAATCATAAGTCATCAAAGAGGCAACAGGCTACAGTCATAGAGCCTACGTGTGGGGCAAAAGTTAGGATATCTAATCAATGGAAGATGCAATTAAAATTATGGAATTTCAAGTTAAAGGAGAAGGATAGGCTACAACAACCAGGAGCGAACAGGTAGGCCGCTACTTTATATTCTGAATGAAGTTGTTGTTTGTAACTGTGTAGGATGAGAAAGAGCATGCAGCCTCAATTAGCCTAACTAGCTAGCTTAACTAGCGTCTCCCAGTTTGATGCAGTCAAGACAGGTACTACGTAATCATATTGGATGATAAATATCCTAGCTCTGGCCGCTATTAATCAACTATGGGGTGAGTGGGATTGGATGGTTGCGGTCTCTCGTCTCTCCCTCCCTCCTTCCTGTTCCCCGTGTCACTCATTCACACTAGCCTACAAACATAGCATGGCCCCTGCTTGTCAAGTGTCAGTGTGCAGCAGGTAGGACGGAGTCAGGCGAAGGACACAGAACTGAGTAAAAACGTACTTTACTCGAATAAATAAAATAATTCCACGCAGGAAAAAATACTCCAGCTCACAGAAATAGCGAACACTTAACAACGAACAAACACACACAAAACCATGTGGGAACCAGAGGGTTAAATAGGGAACAAATAATAATGTAATGGAAACCAGGTGTGTACGAGAAAAGACAAAACAAATGGACAATGAAATGTAGATCGCTGGTGGCTAGAAAACCGGTGACGACGACCGCCGAACGCCGCCCGAACAAGGAGAGGCACCTACTTCGGCGGAAGTCGTGACACTGCTCGAGCGTCACCTCTATCTCTTCTCACTCGCGCTTTATCAGCTCTGGTTAATAAAGTAGCTAAAAATGTAATAAGATGCGTCCCGGTAACTGGCTGGCACCTAGCGCTGGACCGCACACATTAACAATAGAACCCATAACCTGTATTCCTAAGCGCCTCATAAGGACTAGTGAGCTACAGGCGGGAGTCAGCAATGAATCCCAGTAATGGGCCACATATGGGGGAGGAGTACCCCTTTGTGGACAGAGAGTGAATCGGCCAAATTATTACTCTCACCCTGGGGAGCTTGATATACCCCTTGAACCCCGGGGTAACATAGGTGGCTTTCAACATGGACAAGTTTCCAAACTAAGTTGTGTTCCTGTGAGACAATATAGCCTGGATGAAGCACGGCAGCCCCTAATCAAACGTGTGGGCAATGATGTCACAGTAATTATTTTGTTTGTGGAGGGGATCACCGGTCGTTCAGAACTGTCCTAAGGCCACTCGCTCCGGGGTTACCCGAGGCACGTGCTCGGAGGCTGCTTCATCGGAGGTGCCTGCAAGCGCCGCTTGCTCCATTCCTTTCAACCCCAGGAATTTGGAAATAGGATAGGAAGATAATACACTTAATTTGCCCGAAGTTATGCATTCTAGTCTAGCTAGCCTCTTTGACCGCAGCATGGTCTGTTTAGAATAACCAAATCGACTTAACGCTAGCTAAGTATACTAAACAAGAGAGCTACCCAAGCAATTCCACCGTTAGAAAGCCGGGATAGCTAGTATTAGCTAGCTTTCCTCGGCAAGATTACCCACCTGGCTAGCACACTTTTCAGTGCATGTTAGTTATCCTGGTCTCCAAAGTCTACGTAGGACGGGATCACTGAAGAATCCGGAATAGCTAGCATTAGATAACTTGCCCCGGCAAGACAGCCCACCGAGCTAGCACGCTATGCAGCGCTTGTTAGCTAGCCTGGTTTTGAAAGTCTGCATAGGACCGGATCACTGAGGTGGGTCCTGGACACCTTCTGGGAAGAGAGGCAAGCGGTGCATAACCAAGGCAGACACAGGTGGCGGGGAGATACCCACAGAACCTTGTCTCCCTCTCTATTTGAGTAGCATCCTGTAAACGGTGACAGAGCGCACAGGAGCCGGGAGACATTCGACCCGACCAATGGCCCAATCCATCTCCGCATCCCACAACTCAGACTCAGCCGATGTACAGGCACCCGGGAGAGACTTTGTTTCAAAGGTATGAAGAAATAGTAATATTTGTATGCCTAGCAATCACAAATGTAGTTTCTTAAGCACACTTGTATAAGTCTCAATCACAAATGACAGCTCTAATAGACACCCTAAGCATACACCGGCCCCAACCCCCAACAAAACTGGTGGAATCCGACTGAAATAGGGGTCTGTGTCTCAAGCATCTCAAAGTAGGAGTGCTTATCTAGGATCAGTCTTCGCTTTTAAATCATAATGAACAAGATTATACGAACAGGAGAAACCTGATTGTAAATCAGCACTTCTATTCTGAGACGCTTATTAACACCTTCGGGCTAGGCCTGCTCCTCGGTCTAGGTGTGCCTTTCAGATAGATTTCAAATCACCCATGCAAAGGAACTCTGGTGCACTGGTCTTTACAATTTGTATTTGTATTTTTATTTAACTAGGCAAGTCAGTTAAGAACAAATTCTTAGTTTCAATGATGGCCTACCAAAAAACAAAAGTCCTCCTGCGGGGACGGGGGCTGGGATTAATAATACAAATAAATAATTTTAAAATATATGACAAAACACACATCACGACAAGAGAGACAACACAATACTACAGGAAAACTACCTAAGACAACAACATAACATGGCAGCAACACATGATGACAACATGGCAGCAACACAATATGACAACAACATGGTAGCAACACAACATGACAGCAGCACAGGGTACAAACATTATTTTGGGGCACATACAACAGCACAAAGGGCAAGGTAGAGACAACAATACATCACAAAAAGCAGCCACAACTGTCAGTAAGTGTCCATGATTGAGTCTTTGAATGAAGAGATTGAGATAAAACTGTCCAGTTTGAGTGTTTGTTGCAGGTCGTTTCAGTCGATAGCTGCAGCGAACTGAAAAGATGAGTGACCCAGGGATGTGTGTGCTTTGAGGACCTTTAACAGAATGTGACTGGCAGAATGGGTGTTGTATGTGGAGGATGAGGGTTGCAGTAGATATCTCAGAAAGGGGGGAGTGAGGCCTAAGAGGGTTTATAAATAAGCATCAACCAGTGGGCCTTGCGACAGCTATACAGAGATGACTAGTTTACAGAAGAGTATAGAGTGCAGTGATGGTTCCTATAAGGAGCATTGGTGGCAAATCTGACGACCGAATGGTAAAGAACATCTAGCCATTCAAGAGCACCGTTACCTGCCGATCTATAAATTATGTCTTCGTAATCTAGCATGGGTAGGATGGTCATCTGAATCAGTGTTAGTTTGGCAGCTGGGCTGAAATAGGAGCAATTACAATAGAGGAAACCATGTCTAGATTTAACTTTAGCCTGCAGCTTTGATATGTGCTGAGAGAAGGACAGTGTACCGTCTAACCATACTCCCAAGTACTTGTATGAGGAGACTACCTCAAGCTCTAAACCCTCAGAGGTAGCAATCACACCTGTCGGGAGAGGGGCATTCTTCTTACCCCTCCTGTCTCAGCCTCCAGTATTTATGCTACAGTAGTTTATGTGTCGGGGGACTAGGGTCAGTTTGTTATATCTGGAGTACTTCTCCTGTCCAATTCGGTGTCCTGTGTGAATTTAAGAGTGCTCTCTCTAATTCTCTCTTTCTTTCTCTCTCTCGGAGGACCTGAGCCCTAGGACCATGCCTCAGGACTATCTGACATGATGACTCCTTGCTGTCCCCAGTCCACCTGGCCGTGCTGCTGCTCCAGTTTCAACTGTTCTACCTTATTATTATTGGACCATGCCGGTCATTTATGAACATTTGAACATTTTGGCCATGTTCTGTTATAATCTCCACCCGGCACAGCCAGAAGAGGACTGGCCACCCCACATAACCTGGTTCCTATCTAGGTTTCTTCCTAGGTTTTGGCCTTTCTAGGGAGTTTTTCCTAGCCACCGTGCTTCTACACCTGCATTGCTTGCTGTTTGGGGTTTTAGGCTGAGTTTCTGTACAGCACTTTGAGACATCAGCTGATGTACGAAGGGCTATAGAAATACATTTGATTCTTACCAAACCACAAGACCTTTGTTTGGAGGTGTTCAGAACAAGGTTAAGGGCAGGGATAGCTTGTTGGACACTAAGAAAGTTTTGTTGTCGAGGGTGTACCACAAAATCCGGGGAGGGATCAGCTGTACCATCTGCATACAAATGGATGAGAGCGCTTCCTACTGCCTGAGCTATGTAGTTGATGTAAATTGAGAAGAGCGTGGGGCCTATGATCAAGCCTTGGAGTACACCCTTGGTTACAGGCAGTGGCTGAGACAGCAGATGTTCTGACTTTATACACTGCACTCTTTGAGGGTTTGTTAGCAAACCAGGCCAAAGTCCCCTCAGAGACACCAATACTTCTTAAGCCGGCCCACAAGAATGGAATGGTCTACCATATCAAAAGCTTTGGCCAAGTCAATAAAAATAGCAGCACAACATTGCTTAGAATCATTGAGGACCTTTAAGGTTGCAGTGACACATCCATAACCTGAGCGGAAACCAGATTGCATACCATAGAGATTACTATAGACACCAAGAAAGCCAGTTTTTCCAACACTTTTGATAAACAAGGCAAAATGGCTGCCTTCCAAGCGATGGGAACCTCCCCAGAAAGGAGAGACAGGTTAAAAAGGTCAGAGATCGGCTTGGCGATTATAGGGGCTGCAAACGTAAAGAAGAAAGGATCGAAACCATCTTACCCAGATGTTTTGGGGGGTCAAGTTTAAGGAGCTCCTTTAGCACATTGGACTCGGTGACCACCTGCAGGGAGAAACTTTGTAGCGGGGCAGGGGGAAAAGAGGGAGGAGAATCGGGGCTAGTCGCATTAGAAGGGGTGGGAGATAAGGAAATGTTGGACGGGCAAGGAGGCATGGCTGAGTCAAATAGGAATCTTGACTTAATGAGGTGGAATCCTGACTTAATGAAGTGAAGAGCTCAGCCATATGCTTCTTGTCAGAAACAACCACATCATCAACATTAAAGGACATGGGTAGCTGTGAGAAGGAGCGTTTATTCTCCAGGTCTTTAACCGTTTTCCAGAACTTCTTGGGGTTAGACCACAGTCAAACCAGGGGCTAAACCTGTTTTTAATTCTCATTTTCTTTATAGGGGCTTGTTTGTTAACAATACCACCGAAAATACTGTATCAAAAAGAAGGTCCAAGCGTCTTCGACAGAGGGGATCAAGCTGATTCTGTACCAATTTACAGAGGCCAGGTCATGAAGGATGGGTGGCTTGCTCATTAAAGTTTTTTAGCAAGCATCTATGACAAATCAGGACAGGTGATTTCACTGAGCAGCCATTACAAATACAGGCTGTAAAACAGTGATCACTAAGGTCATTACAGAAAACACCAGACTGATACCTATCAGGATTATTTGTGAGGATAACATCGATGAGAGTAGCCTTTTCTGGGTGTTTGGAGTCATACCTTGTGAGACTGGTAAAAATCTGAGAAAGATTTAGGGAGTCCCATTTCTATAGGACGCAAAACTGGGTGCTCACAACCAAACTGCTCCAAACACGGGGGACTAAAACAGTACAACACGTTCCTCTACTACATAACCGAAGGTCACAATAATTAATCCCGCACAAGCGGGACGGCCTGTTTCTTTGTGCGGGATTAATTATTGTGACCTTCGGTTAGTAGAGGAATGTGTTTGTTCCAGGTCGTGTATTCTGTTGTACTATATTCGTACCCCGTGTTTGGGGCAGTTTGGTTGTGAGCACCCAGTTTTGCGTTAGTGTATTAAAGAGCACAGCATTGCACTCTCTGTTTCCTGCGTCTGACTCCACACCCACGACACCCGGAGAGTTACAGAGATGAGTTGATGCGGCTAAAAATTTTTTTTTACTATAGATGTTGATTTCCTTTAACCAATTCTTGTTTACTGTTTCATATGATTGAAAACCAAGATAAAGGGAAACTGAGTTTAGAAATTACAAAATGTATTTCTACTTAATTAATTTATTATGAACAAAAATATAAACGCATGAAACAATTTCAAAGATTTTGCTGAATTACAGTTCATAAGAAATCAGTCAATTGAAATACATTTCTTTGGCCCTAATCTATGGATTTCACATGACTGGGCAGGGGCGCAGCCACGGATGGACCTGGTAGGGCATAGGCACCCCACTGGGGAGCCAGGGCAACCCACTGGGGAGCCAGGCACAGCCAATCAGAATGAGTTTTTCCCCACAAAAGGGCTTTATTACAAACAGAAAAATTCCTCTGCAAAAAAAGTTGACCAAAGTTTTCCAAAAAGCACCCGTAAACACCTGGATGATCATCAAGAATCTTCTAAGAATGTTCTATAGACAGATGATTCAAAAGTATCAATTTTCCATTGCAGTCACATGCAGTGTGTCGCCCACAAATGTTGCTGAGTTACAGTAGTTCACTTAATTTTTGTGTTGTTTTGTATCCATTTTCTTTTAAATATAAATTATTACTGTCTTATATGTAAAACAGAATCCCACAATTTGATGTGTACACTTCTTCATGTGATTTTCTGCTTCTTAATAAAACCTAATTGAAACGAAACTGCCAGAGAGGCAGTTTTTACATTATGAAATTGACAACTAACGTGTGCTTGGTACTTACGCTGATTTAAAAATATATATAATCCACCCAGTCTTTAATTGACTTCAAGCCATGAAAAAGTCAAATTCTAACAAAAGGAAAACCCTCTGGACACTCACAGTTGTAGAAGAAGCAAGCAAGCATTCTTATAGTATCTGTTCAATCTGCATTTGAAACTATTTGTTTTCACCAACACAAAGTGCTCCTGGAGAACATCCTGATTTTTCCACTGGTTGATGGTTGATGCTGTTGGAAGTCTTTCTGTGCACTTGAAATACGGTAAGAGAGCAGGACAAAATTCTCCTGAAGTGTGAAACAAAATGCTCGAACATTCCAGAGCAGACTTATAAGTTGGTGAAATGGGTTGCGTGTACATTGTCTGGGAGCACTGTCATATGTACTAAGTAGGAACACAAAGCCTACAGAGTTAAGATGGAAGGCAGTACTTTGTCATCCATGGAGAAGAGGCTTGTGGCTTGCTGCATGTTGAGATTCAATAACATTGATGTTGGGAGTAACTGATGAGTAACTTTTAACTTATTTGCCGACTGGACACTTTTGACCAAATCACCTTACTACAGGTGACAATTTACTGATTTCTTTGTCATGCAGTCCATCCTTGCCAGGGAAAGAAAGTTGTAATGTCTGAGGATTTGGCCAAGCATATAGATTAAAAAGGGGATGATTTGGCAAAGAATATAGATTAAAAAGGCTCCAACACTGACCCCTATGGAATACTGCATGTGACTGCAGACTGTTAATTTTGGACTGACCAATAGTGATATATTGCTGCTCAAGAGACTGGTGTGCTCTCTTACACACAACAGGAAGATGCTAGCCAACTGATTAGGTGTGATACAGCACACACTGAGATAGTTGAGGTTGAGTAGAAGATTCCCTGGCATGAGGGCATTCTTTCCCATTCGGAAAGTATTCAGACCTCTTGACTTTTTCAACATTTTGTTCAGTTACAGCCTTATCAATCTACGAACAATACTCCATTATGATGAAGCAAAAACAGGCTTTTAGACATGTTTGCAAATTTATAAAAAAAACAGCAGAAATATTGCATGTACATAAGTATTCAGACCCTTTACTTAGCACTTTGTTGACATGGCCGATTAATTAGGGCCAATTTTAAGTTTTCATAACAATTGGAAATCTGCATTTTTGCACGCCGATTATGGCCGATTACATTGCAATCCACGAGGAAACTGTGTGGCAGGCTGACCACCTGTTACGCGAGTGCAGCGTAAAAAGGACCTTGTGGCTGCAAGGAGCCAAGGTAGGTTCCTAGCTAGCATTAAACTTATCTTATAAAAAACAATCAATCTTCACATAATCTGTAAAAGGTGCGTGTTGGTGGCAGGGAAATCAGGCGCAGGAGGACAAACTTGGTATAAACAGAATCATTTAACAAGTGCTGAAAAAACTAAAAAAAAACTAAATATACAAAATAACTAAAGTGCAAAACCCGTCGCACAACAACATAATATTTGCACATCACATACAATCAAACGATCTCTGACAAGGACATGAGGGGAAACAGAGGGTTAAATACACAACATGTAATTGATGGGATTGGAACCAGGTGTGAAGGAAGACAAGACAAAACCAATGGAAAATGAAAAACGGATCAGTGAGGGCTATAAGGTCGGTGACGTCGACCGCAGAACACCACCCGAACAAGGAGAGGGACCGACATCGGCGGAAGTCGTGACTGTACCCCACCCTCCCTGCCTCACTTCGGCACGATCTCGGGGGCGACCCGGAGGGCGAGGCGCAGGCCGATCCGGATGGAGACGGTGGAAATCTGGCAGCATACAAGGATCCAACACATACTCCACCGGGACCCAGCATCTCTCCTCCGAACCATAGCCCTCCCAGTCCACGAGGTACTGAAAGCTCCTCGCCCGACGTCTCCGACGAATCCAGTATGGAACAAACGGAGTACGCCGGGGCCACCTCGATGTCCAGAGGGGGCGGAGGAACATCCCGCACCTCAGACTCCTGGAGCGGGCCAGCCACCACCGGCCTGAGGAGAGACATATGGAACGAGGGGTTGATGCGGTAATCGGGGGAAAGCTGTAACCTGTAACATACCTTGTTCACTCTCCTCAGGACTTTAAATGGCCCCATAAACCGCGGACCCAGCAACCGACAGGGCAGGAGGAGGGGCAGAATTCGGGTCGATAGCCAGACCCTCACTGCGGTGACAGTCTGAGCCAACTTTCTACCGCAGTACGGCGCGCTGAAGGTAGACATGGGCGGCCTCCCATGTTTCCTCCGCACGCCGGAACCAGTCGTCCATTGCAAGAGCCTCGTTCTGACTCTGATGCCAAGGAGCCAGAACCAGCTGATACCCTAATACACACTGGAAGGGAGAAAGGTTAGTGGAGGAGTGGCGGAGCGAATTCTGGGCCATCTCTGCCCAGGGCACGAACGCTGCCCACTCCCCCTGCCGGTCCTGGCAATAAGACCTACCCACATCCTGATTTACTCTCTCCACCTGCCCGTTACTCTCGGGGTGAAAACCTGAGGTAAGGCTGAACGAGACCCCCAGACGTTCCATGAACGCCCTCCAGACCCTCGACGTGAACTGGGGACCCAGATCAGACACTGTATCCTCAGGCACCCCGTAGTGCCGGAAGACGTGTGTAAAGAGCCTCCGCAGTCTGTAGGGCCGTAGACAACGGGAGGAGACGGCAGGACTTAGAAAAACGATCCACAACGACCAGATTCGTGGTGTTATCCTGTGAAGGAGGAAGATCAGTCAGGAAATCCACCGACAGGTGCGACCATGGCAGTTGTGGAACGGTAAGGGTTGTAACTTTCCTCTGAGCAGGTGTCTAGGAGCCTTGCACTGGGCGCGCACCGAGCAGGAGGAAACATAAACCCTCACGTCCTTAGCTAAAGTGGGCCACCAGTACTTCCCACTAAGACAGCGCACCGTCCGACCGATACCAGGATGACCAGAGGAGGGTGAGATATGGGCCCAAAAGATCAGCCGGTCGCGGACAGCCAACGGCACGTACAGACGCCCAGCCGGACACTGAAGGGAAGCGGGCTCTGTATCCGCGTCTAGCTCCCACACTACTGGTGCAACCAGGCAAGAAGCCGGGAGTATGGGAGTGGGATCCATTGGCCGCTCCTCTGTGTCATACAGCCGGGACAATGAGTCTGCCCTAACGTTCTGAAAGCCTTGTCTGTTGGAAATGTTGGAAAGGGTTAACACAAAACGGGTGAAAACCATGGCTCACCTTGCCTGGTGAGGGTTCAGTCTCCTCGCCACCCGGATGTACTCCAGATTGCAGTGGTCAATCGAGATGAGAAAAGGGTGTGGCGGAGAAGAAGAAGGCACAGTGGCGGAGCTTAGGTGGCATACCCGAGCGCTGAGAGAGCACCTCTCCTATCCCAGCCTCGGACGCGTCCACCTCCATTACGAACGCCAAAGAGGGATCCGGATGGGCCAACACGGGAGCCGAGGAAAACAGAGCCCTCAGGTCTATTTACCGTGGTGGGAGTCGGCCACTTACGCACAGCTGCAATGAGGTTACTCTCCATCTCCACCCCTGAAGTGGAAATGCGATACCCTAGGAAGGAGACAGACTGTTGGAAGAACAGGCATTTCTCAGCCTTGATGTACAGGTCATGCTCCAACAGGCGACCAAGAACTCTGCGCACTAGGGACACATGCTCTGAGCGTGCAGCGCAGTATATCAAAATGTCATCAATATACACCACTATACCCTTCCTGTGCAGGTCCCTGAAAATCTCATCTACAAAGGCTTGGAAGACTGATGGCGCATTCATCAAACCGTACGGCATGACGAGGTACTCATAGTGCCCAGAGGCGGTACTGAAAGCCTTCTTCCACTTGTCTCCCTCTCGGATACGCACCAGGTTGTAAGCGCTCCTGAGATCTAGTTTAGTGAAGAAGCGTGCCCCGTGCATTGACTCTATCGCAGTGGCTATGAGCGGTAGAGGGTAGCTATACCTCACAGTGATCTGATTCAGACCCCGATAGTCAATATACGGGCATAGACCTCCCTCCTTCACAAAAAAGAAACTCGAGGAGGCGAGTGAAGTGGAGGACCGAATGTACCCCTGATGCAGGGATTCGGAGACATATGCTTCCATAGCCTCCGTCTCCGCCTGTGAGAGGGGATACACGTGACTCCTGGGAAGTGCAGTGTCTTCCAGGAGATCTATTGCACAATCGCCCCATCGATGAGGTGGCGAGAGCCAGTATCGGGAAAATTCAGGGGGAATGTGCACGATGGAGACCTGGTCTGGACTTTCAACCGTAGTAGCACTAACGGAAACCACTAAACACCTACCTGAGCACTCTCGCGACCACCCAGTGAGAGCCCTCTGTGGCCAAGAAACACTTAATGATTGTGTCCCACTTGTTGTTGATTCTTCACAAAAAAAATACAGTTTTCTATCTTTATGTTTGAAGCCTTAAATGTTGCAAAAGGTCGCATTTATTGGATATTTCAAACTTTCTTAACAAATCAAAAACTGAAAAATTGGGCGTGCAAAATTATTCAGCCCCTTTACTTTCAGTGCAGCAAACTCTCTCCAGAAGTTCAGTGAGGATCTCTGAATGATCCAATGTTGACCTAAATGACTAATCAAGTCTCCGTATAAATGCAACTGCACTGTGATAGTCTCAGAGGTCCGTTAAAAGCTCAGAGAGCATCATGAAGAACAAGGAACACACCAGGCAGGTCAGAGATACTGTTGTGAAGAAGTTTAAAGCCGGATTTGGGTACAAAAAGATTTCCCAAGCTTTAAACATCCCAAGGAGCACTGTGCAAGCGATAATATTGAAATGGAAGGAGTATTAGTCCACTGCAAATCTACCAAGACCTGGCCGTCCCTCTAAACTTTCAGCTCATACAAGGAGAAGACTGATCAGAGATGCAGCCAAGAGGCCCATGATCACTCTGGATGAACTGCAGAGATCTACAGCTGAGGTGGGAGACTCTGTCCATAGGACAACAATCAGTCGTATATTGCACAAATCTGGCCTTTATGGAAGAGTGGCAAGAAGAAAGCCATTTCTTAAAGATATCAACAAAAAGTGTCGTTTAAGGTTTGCCACAAGCCACAAGCCACACCAAACATGTGGAAGAAGGTGCTCTGGCCAGATGAAACCAAAATTGAACTTTTTGGCAACAATGCAAAACGTTATGTTTGGCGTAAAAGCAACACAGCTCATCACCCTGAACACCCTATCCCCACTGTCAAACATGGTGGTGGCAGTATCACGGTTTGGGCCTGCTTTTCTTCAGCAGGGACAGGGAAGATGGTTAAAATTGGTGGGAAGATGGATGGAGCCAAATACAGGACCATTCTGGAAGAAAACCTGATGGATTCTGCAAAAGACCTGAGACTGGGACGGAGATTTGTCTTCCAACAAGACAATGATCCAAAACATAAAGCAAAATCTACAATGGAATGGTTAAAAAATAAACATATCCAGGTGTTAGAATGGCCAAGTCAAAGTCCAGACCTGAATCCAATCGAGAATCTGTGGAAAGAACTGAAAACTGCTGTTCACAAATTCTCTCCATCCAACCTCACTGAGCTCGAGCTGTTTTGCAAGGAGGAATGGGAAAAAATTTCAGTCTCTCGATGTGCAAAACTGATAGAGACATACCCCAAGCGACTTACAGCTGTAATCGCAGCAAAAGGTGGCGCTACAAAGTATTAACCTAAGGGGGCTGAATAATTTTGCACGCCCAATTTTTCAGTTTTTGATTTGTTAAAAAAGTTTGAAATATCCAATAAATGTCGTTCCACTTCATGATTGTGTCCCACTTGTTGTTGATTCTTCACAAAAAAATACAGTTTTATATCATTATGTTCGAAGCCTGAAATGTGGCAAAAAGTCGCAAAGTTCAAGGGGGCCGAATACTTTCGCAAGGCACTGTATGTGCAACAGAGGGCTCTGGGTGAGAATGGTGCCGGCTCACCTGGGGTGATGCCAGAGCGCCCTGCCTGCTGCCTCGATTCCCAGAGGAACCAACCTGACCGGCAGTGTGACCTCTGTGGCCACAGATGGTGCACGAGCGGGAACCCCCTCCGGTCTCCCTGACCACCGCCCCTCCCAGCTCAATGGGTATCAGAGAGGGAGTGCGGGAGGATGGAACCATCAGACCCCAATCTGAACGTCCGTGAGTAGCCAACAGGTTGTCCAGCCGGATGGACAGGTCCACCAGCTGGTCAATCGTGAGGGTGGTGTCTCTGCAGGCCAGCTCCCGACTGACGTCCTCGCGCAGACTGCAGCGGTAATGGTCGATCAGGGCCCTGTTGTTCCATCCCACGCCGGCAGCCAGGGTCCTAAACTCCAGGGAGAACTCCTGGGCGCTCCTCGTCTCCTGCCTCAGAGGGTAGAGGCGCTCACCCGCCGCTCTGCCCTCGGGCGGGTGGTCGAAGACTGCCAGGAGGCGCCTGAAGAACTCCCTGTCTCTCCCAGCGGTCCATTGTCTGGACAACGCGATCCATGGCGACGCCAAGATGGTGAAGTATAACTGCATGCTCCTGGACGCGCTCCTCCACCTGCAACTCGTTCCATAATCAAGACCTCTACAAATACTCAGTCATGCCAATTCCAATCTGCCAGATCTTAATCTCTGCTCAGTCAGTTCATGATTCTAGCCATTTATGATTATTCAAGATCCTGTTACTCTGCTGTGCCTGCTTCCCTGCCTGACATCGTTTATCCTCTCACCGCTCTGTCGCTGGGTCCTGTCTCCCATTCCACATCTCACCACCCAACTACCTTGGATTCCCCTCAGGACCTGTTTACCCTGTTCTACTCAGTTAACTCCAACCTCAGTCTCCACATCTATTTTTTCTGCAACTCATCCGAGCTTCCCCCGGATCTGCACTCCATATCTCCCTGTGTAACAATAAATATTTTGCTTCATTCTTCTGTTTCCTCATCTGAGTCAGCTCTTGAGTTCCCCTGTGTCATTCCGCTTAACATACACAGAAGTATATATTCTTAGACCTGCATATTTAGTTAAAAGAAATTAATGTTAGCAGGCAATATTAACTAGGGAAATTGTGTCACTTCTCTTGCGTTCAGTGCAAGCAGAGTTAGGGTATATGCAACAGTTTGGGCCGCTTTGCTCGTTGCGAATTGTGTGAAGACCGTAATTAATTTGCCAGAATTTTACATAATTATGACATGACATTGAAGGTTGTGCAATGTAACAGCAATATTTAGACTTAGGGTTGCCACCCAATAGATAAAATACGTAACGCTTCCGTGTTTCACTGAAAGAATAAACGTGTTGTTTTCGAAATGATAGTTTCCGGATTTGACCATATTAATGACCAAAGGCTCGTATTTCTGTGTTTATGATATTATAATTAAGTCTATGATTTGATATTTGATAGAGCAGTCTGACTGAGCGGTGGTAGGCAGCAGCAGGCTCATAAGCATTCATTCAAACAGCACTTTACTGCGTTTTGCCAGCAGCTCTTAGCAATGCTTGATGCACAGGGCTGTTTATGACTTCAAGCATATCAACTCAACGAGATTAGGCTGGCAATACTAAGGTGCCTATAAGAACATCTAAAAGTCAAAGATATATGAAATACAAATGGTATAGAGAGAAACAGTTGACACGTCATAATTACGATAATAACTACAACCTAAAACTCCTGAACTGGGAATATGGAAGAACTGGGAATATTGAACAACAGCTTTCATATGTTCTCATGTTCTGAGCAAGGAACTTAAACGTTATATTTTTTACATGACATATATTGCACTTGAACTTTCTTATCCAACACTGTTTTTGCGTTATTTAAACGCAAAATGACAGAATAAAAGAAAACAGAGAGGTGAACTATCAAATCATAAAATGTAGTTGCGTAGATTAAACATAGTATCAAATCAATTGACCAAGTAGTAAACATAAATCATATATGTAGAATTGAGGAAAATTTGTTTTATAGCAGCTATAAATCAAGCTTTTGGTGTAGTTTTTTTAATGCATTTCAATAAACTTTAACCGAAATGCATTATTACCTCCAACTTGGCCCAATTCACATTTCCAATTGCCCACCCTGACATACCAAGCTATTACAGGCCCTGCGTCTCAACCAATAGCCAGAGAGGGTCAGGCTCCTTGGGCTTTGCGGTGTCCACTCTGGTTTGTGTCTTCAGCAGAACAGTGTCGCCATAACCAAGTGCAAGTGGTCATATAATCATTCTTTGTTCCAATGCACAAGAGGGGGTCCGTGGAGTTTTATGAACGTCAAGGCAGACACAATGCATAAGATGTTTTGATTGGCCGAAGTGGTCAAGCCTTCGACGGGACTCTGCAGTGCACACACGTAGCCTGCAATTCTTAATTATTCTCGCCACCGTCAGAGAACCCAGGGAAGAAACCACCATTTACCTACCTCTAGGCTGCTATACATATTTGTTTGGTTTGTCATTCTATTATTTTATCATGGAATTTTTGTGGTCATTTTTTGTGGTCATAGCCTATTTAGAATTGATCAGAATTAATTTCACGTAAATAGTTTTACCAGTTATGTGTATTCTCAAATTGAAAAAAGTAAGGGAGCGGAAATATTTCCCATGCTTGTTCAATGAACCATAAACAATTAATGAACATGCACCCGTGGACACTAAGACACTAACAGCTTACAGATGGTAGGCAATTAAGGTCAGAGTTATGAAAACTTAGGACACTAAAGAGGCCTTTCTACTGACCCTGAAAAACACCAAAAGAAAGGGTCCCTGCTCATCTGTGTGAACTTGCCTTAGTCATGCTGCAAGGAGGCACGAGGACTACAGATGTTGCCAGGGCAATAAATTGCAATGTCCGTACTGCGGGACGCCTAAGACAGCGCTACAGGGAGACTACAGGGAGACAGGACGGACAGCTGATCGTCCTCACAGTGGCAGACCACATGTAACAACACCTGCACAGGACTGCAGCTGCCTTGGTGGAAGAGTGGGGTAACATCTCACAGCAAGAACTGGCAAATCTGGTGCAGT
The DNA here is from genome assembly GCF_036934945.1 of Oncorhynchus masou masou. NCBI lineage: Eukaryota > Metazoa > Chordata > Actinopteri > Salmoniformes > Salmonidae > Oncorhynchus > Oncorhynchus masou. The sequence goes on from NC_088213.1 coordinate 48,543,847, forward strand.
CCATGAGGAGGAGATGCACTGTAGTACTTAATGCAGCTGGTGGCCACACCAGATACTGACTGTTACTTTTGATTTCAACCCCCCCTTTGTTCTGGGACACATTATTCCATTTATGTTAGTCACATGTCTGTGGAACTTGTTCAGTTTATGTCTCAATTGTTGAATCTTGTTATGTTCATACAAATAATTACACATGTTACGTTTGCTGAAAATACACGCAGTTGACGTTTCTTTTTTTGCTGAGTTTACATGCTTGGGGCCTATACAAAAACAGGATTAGTATAAAGTCAACAATAATATCATAATCAGTGGAATCCTTCAGGTAAAACACTTTCCATTCACTTTGAGTAGGCCACAACATGTAAATATCTATTACTCAACATAAGAGGAAGTGTATCTCAAAATTGAATATAAAAGGGGGGAGTTTGCATGTAAATGGCAAAAAAAAGCCCTGTACGTCTTTAAGCGATCCATGTCTTTCAGCAAAGCCAAATGGATTCTGCTCGCAACAAGGTACATTATAGATGAGTCTTTACTTGCCAATAAAAATCCCATATAACTACTTAATACAACATTTGTAAGCTATAATGCCACAGTATGCACATTTAACCTATAGTTTTATGTTGTCGATACAGTATTTCTATTTTCCTAGATATTTTACAATGAATTTGTCCATTTATCTCAGACAGAATTGCCATCTCAAACCAAAGACTACACTTTTGCCTTCAGAACAGCCTCAATTAGTCCGGGCAAGGACTCTACAATGTGAAGAAAGCGTTCCACAGGGATGCTAGCCAATGTTGACTCCAATGCTTCCCACAGTTGTGTCAAGTTGGCTGGATGTCCTTTGGGTGGTGGACCATTCTTGATACACACGGGAAACTGTTGAATGCAACAACAAAACAGCAGCATTGCAGTTCTTGACACAATCCGGTGCTCAACCTACTACCATATCCTGTTCAAAGGCACTTAAATATTTTGCCTTGTCCATTCACCCTCTGAATGTCTCAAGGCTTAAAAATCATTGTTTAACCGCTCTCCTCCCCTTCATCTACACTGATTGAAGTGGATTTAACAAGTGATATGGAAAGAGCAGGTGTTCTTAATGTTTTTTATAGTCAGTGTATGAGTAATTTTAATGTTGGCTCTTTATATTGTCGGATGGTGGGGCCTCCCAGCCGTACACGGCTCCCTTCTGTAAATATTACTGTGTAACCCTATTGCACATAAGGCTACACTATTTGTTAGCATGAACATACACTGTATTTCCTGATCTATCATATGTATTGTGCCAACATTTTAGACATGGGTTTCGTGGCGAAAAATATTTTCATTTGTTTCTCATTGGACTCAAAATAAAGGATGAGTTGTCATTGTCAAACCTCAAGAAGCTCATTGCTCAAATGTACAATTAATTTAATCCAACTGTTTAATTACATTTAATCCAACTGTTTAATTATATTTCCAACTGTTTAATTACATTACATTACATATATCAGTCAAGCTGTAGCACTTAATTAATTGTGGTTGCTTCTTATGTAAGTGATCAGCAACAGTTTAAAAACAGGTGTAACATGCATGGTTGGTGGAGTGAATGCGAGCTGCTGCTTTTTTTATGACCGTTTAACTGCCTTTAAAAGCTATTTAATGTGCATGGGGCTCAACTACCCCCATCACCGTCTTTCTTTAGGGATTGATCAGCTCAGTGTGAGATTCAAATTCCATGTGAACGTTCAGTCACGGTAATTAGGCTTCTCTAAGCATTGATGCTGCTGATGGTCATTAGTAGCCTACCAAACTTGCTAACTACCTGGTACTCAGCACTCTATTGTCTCTCTAATCACTCTGACATCAATGCAAATTTAATCAAAATCAAATCAAACAATTCATGAGAGCCCATGAGCATTTCTATAATGTAACGGCGTTCTTCGTTTGTCGCAAGAAAGTCGGACCGAAATGCAGCGTGTAGGTTACTCATGTTTATTAGTGGAAACAAACAAACGAACTATACATGAATAACTAATAAATACAAAACAACAAACGGAACGTGAAACCTATTGCAGCCTGACTGGTGAAACTAACACAGAGACAGGAACAATCACCCACGAAATACAAAGCGAAACCCAGGCTACCTAAATACGGTTCCCAATCAGAGACAACGAGAATCACCTGACTCTGATTGAGAACCGCCTCAGGCAGCCAAACCTATTTAACACACACCCCTATTCAGCTACAATCCCAAATACTACAAACCCTGATACGAAAATACAATACATAATAAACCCATGTCACACCCTGGCCTGACTAACTAATAAACTAAAACACAAAATACTAAGACCAAGGCGTGACAGAACCCCCCCCCCCCTAAGGTGCGGACTCCCGAACGCACCTCAAAACCATAGGGAGGGTCCGGGTGGGCGTCTGTCCATGGTGGCGGTTCCGGCTCCGGACGTGGACCCCACTTCATAAATGTCATTGTTCCTCCCCTTCGCGTCCTGGGATAATCCACCCTCACCGCCGACCATGGCCGAATAGTCCTCACCCAGAACCCTACATAACAGAGGAGCAGCTCGGGACTGAGGGGCAGCTCGGGACTGAGGGGCAGCTCGGGACTGAGGGGCAGCTCGGGACTGAGAAGAAGCCCAGTACTGAGAAGAAGCCCAGTACTGAGAAGAAGCCCAGTACTGAGAAGAAGCCCAGTACTGAGCAGAAGCCCAGCCAGGCAGTTGAATCCGGCAGATCCTGGCTGACTGGCGGATCCTGGCTGACTGGCGGATCCTGACTGACTGGCGGATCCTGGCCGAATGGCGGATCCTGGCCGACTGGCAGATCTGGCAGATCCTGGCTGACTGGCAGATCTGGAAGAGTCTGGCTGACTGGCAGATCTGGAAGAGTCTGGCTGACTGGCAGACTGACGGCTCTGGCTGCTTCATGCTGACTGACGGCTCTGGCTGCTCCATGCTGACTGGCGGCTCTGGCTGCTCCATGCAGACTGGCAGCTCTGGCTGCTCCATGCAGACTGGCAGCTCCTTGCAGACTGGCAGCTCTAGCTGCTCCATGCAGACTGACAGCCCTGGCTGCTCCTTGCAGACTGGCAGCTCTAGCTGCTCTATGCAAACTGGCATCTCTGGCTGCTCTATGCAGACTGACATGCAGACTGACAGCTCTGGCTGCTCCATGCAAACTGGCAGCTCTGGCTGCTCCAAACAGGCAGGAGGCTCCGGCAGCGCTGGAGAGGAGAAAGGTTCCGACAGGACAGGAGAGGCGAGGCGCACTGTAGGCCTGATGCGTGGTGCTGGCACTGGTGGTATTGGGCCGAGGACACGCACAGGAAGCCTAGTGCGGGGAGCTGCTACCGGAGGGCTGGGGTGTGGAGGTGGTACTGGATAGACCGGACCGTGCAGGCGCACTGGAGCTCTTGAGCACCGAGCCTGCCCAACCTTACCTGGTTGAATACTCTCGGTTGCCCTGCCAGTGCTGTGAGGAGAAATAGCCCGCACTGGGCTATGTAGGCGAACCGGAGACACCGAGCGCAAGGCTGGTGTCATGTAAGCCGGCCCAAGGAGACGCACTGGGGACCGGATGCGTAGAGCCGGCTTCATGGCATTTGGCTCGACGCTCAATCTAGCCCGGCCGATACGCGGAGCCAAACCTATTTAACACACACCCCTACTCAGCTACAATCCCAAATACTACAAACCCCAATACAAAAATACAATACATAATAAACCCATGTCACACCCTGGCCTGACTAACTAATAAACTAAAACACAAAATACTAAGACCAAGGCGTGACATATAAGCTATGCAATTGCGTGAGAAAATAAGTTGATGGCCTCTACTAAAAATAGGAGGAACATTTAATCACATTTACGGTCACTTCTGACAAAGGTGTTTTTCCGCTATGTGAAGAAATAGTCTAATAGTTTATCAACATTTAAAGCTAAACATTCTGATCAGTTTTTTATGCAAGTGGTTGTATTCATTAATAGTCCCAGACTGTTTGGAATATTTATTTCGCGCACAGATTAGAATAGGTCAACTTTTGTACTGTGGAGGATAGTAGATTAGGCTAGTGCTTTTCCTGTTAGTTAGTTCTACTTATTTTGTTGGCTGACAAAAAGTAAATGTGGACAGATCATCCAATATCTTCAATATGCACCTCGGAATTGAATAAGGACGCGTGGAGTTGCGTCTCCGATGTGTCTGTCTTCACTTGTAGCCTGTGAGAAAGACCCGCTTACATGATGGAGCGCCATGTGATTGAGAGGTGCTTTAGAGAGTGCAGCACTCAGGGCGAAGTGCACAACGCAGCAAAAGGCATGGATTTTTTTAGGATGCATTATAGCCACACGAAGGGGATGCCGCCGTAAAATTTAAGGGAATATCAAGTGCTTGCTAAATTGTGAATGGGAGACTGATGAAGTGTGCACAGCCTGCGCAAAAAAACAAAGCAGAGCTCATACCTTTTCAAGTGACTTTTTTCAAATCATCATTAGTGTTGCATCATGTAGACTTACAATATATTAACAATCCAAATGCATAGCCAAACGTTTGTAGAACAACTAGATTTACATTAAGCATATAGGAGTAAATTAAGCATATAGGAGTACTTATTTATTTGATAACCGCTCAACACAGAACAGCTGCATGTGTGCACTCCTTCAAATAGTTTGGAGAAAATATCCTTTCTATTTTATTCAGCTTTAATTCTATTTTTGATACAATACAATAAAAGAAATCTAAACAAATATTGTCTGCTAAATGAACGAGTGTAGCCACAGCCATTTGTGACGAATTTCAGGAAACTAGTCATATGTTGCAAGTCTAGACCTCACAGGAGAGCCATTTGAAAGTAAAAAATGTTTTTATCAAAATGTGTTTTCTGGCAGAAATGCCTTCTTGAACATGTGAACATATGCCTTAATAATAAACGTGTATGCCATCTGTAAATACGAATACACTTGTTAAATTATGAGCCTTGTTGGATAAGCAACAGAAAATATAGATAAAATAGATAATGAGTGGGCTGGACATGCCAAGGGAGGAGTTCGGATTGGTCTGCCATATAGAACGCTTCTGTCTATTTGAGCTCATCAGTCGGTATTAGTAATCCTGACAAACACGGATTTTCAAAAAATGTATTGTGTAGTGGAACTGCATAAGGGTTGCTCTCCACTTTCCTGGAGGATCAAGGTTTGAAATCAGTGGAAATAGAGTATGTTAGCTCAAGAGATGGAGAAAACACCTGTCTCCGGATTACATCTTCAAACTAAGGGCAACCATGGTATGGCATTCCTGGCAGGGATATGCATCCGTAATGCATGAAGATGTATACAGATAAGATATTCTGGCTTTAGGTGGCTACATTTTCAGATATTACACATTTCTAATTTTGATGAAGTGGTTTCATTTCAAGCTAAAGTGTACTGTTTGCTAGCTAAAGCTAGATGGCTGGCTCCCTTTTTGTTTCCCAGAGCCATTTGCTTTTCTAGTTCAAATCAAATCAAATGTTATTTGTCACATGCGCCGAATACAACAGGTCTAGACCTTACAGTGAAATGCTTACTTACAAGCCCTTATCTAACAACGCAGTTATAATAAAATTTAAATAAAATGAGAATAAGAAATAAAAGTAACAAATAAATAAAGAGCAGCAGTAAAATAAAAATAGCGAGGCTATATACAGGGGGTACCGGTACAGAGTCAATGTGCGGGGGGTCACCGGTTAGTCGAGGTAATGAGGTAATATGTACATGTAGGTAGTTATGGGGAAGAAGCTGATTAGAAGCCTCATGGACGTATACTTTTCGTTCGGGTACTGCTTGCCCTGCGGTAGCAGAGAGAACAGTCTATGACTAGGGTGGCTGGAGTCTGAAAATTTTTATGGCCTTCCTCAACCTAATGTTAGCTAACTAACATTTAACCTGGTTGGTTAGCTCCCAGCACTATGGCATTGTTGGTACTTCATTGTTGATTAACCTCTTACATCTATGGGGGCGCTATTTCATCATTGGATAAAAAAACGTGCCCGTTTTAAGCGCAATATTTTGTCACAAAAAGATGCTCGACTATGCATATAATTGACAGCTTTGGAAAGAGAACACTCTGACGTTTCCAAAACTGCAAAGATATTGTCTGCGAGTGCCCCAGAACTTATGCTACAGGCGAAACCAAGATGAAACTTCAAACAGGAAATGAGCAGGATTTTTGAGGCTCTGTTTTTCATTGTCTCCTTATATGGCTGTGAATGCGCAAGGAATGAGCCTGCCCGATCTATCGTTTCCCCAAGGTGTCTGCAGCATTGTGACGTATTTGTAGGCATATCATTGGAAGATTGACCATAAGAGACTACATTTGCCAGGTGTCCGCCGGTGTTCTCCGTCGAAATTGGTGCGTCATCTTCAACTGCACGTCGTTTTCCAAGCGATTCAGAGGAGAAAGTAGACATCCACGAACGACATATCAATGAAGAGATATGTGAAAAACACCTTGAGGATTGATTCTAAACAGCGTTTGCCGTGTTTCAGTCGATATTCTGGAGTTAATTTGGAAAAAAGTTTGCCGTTTTGATGACTGAATTTTCGTTTTTTTTTGGTACCCAAACGTGATGTACAAAACGAAGCGATTTCTCCTACACAAAGAATCTTTCAGGAAAAACTGAACATTTGCTATGTAACTGAGAGCCTCCTCATTGAAAACATCCGAAGTTCTTCAAAGGTAAATGATTTTATTTGAATCCTCTTCTGGTTTTTGTGCAAATGTTGCCCGCTAAATGCTACGCTAAATGCTACGCTAGCTATCAATCCTCTTACACAAATGCTTGTTTTGCTATGGTTCAAAAGCATATTTTGAAAATCTGAGATGACAGTGTTGTTAAGAAAAGTCTAAGCTTGAGAGCTAGCACATTCATTTCATTTAATTTGCGATTTTCATAAATAGTTAACGTTACGTTATGCTAATGAGCTTCAGGCTATAACTGGATACAGGTTTTATTCATAGCCAAACGTGAACAAAATGGAGCGATTTGTCCTACACAAATAATATTTTTTGAAAAACTGAACATTTGCTATCTAACTGAGAGTCTCCTCATTGAAAACATCTGAAGTTCTTCAAAGGTAAATGATTTTATTTGATTGATTTTCTTGTTTTTGTGAAAATGTTGCTGGCTGAATTCTAGGCTTATAGCTATGCTAGCTATCAATACTCTTACACAAATGCTTGTTTAGCTATGGTTGAAAAGCATATTTTGAAAATCTGAGATGACAGTGTTGTTAGCAAAAGTCTAAGCTTGAGAGCAAATATATGTATTTCATTTCATTTGCGATTTTCATGAATAGTTAACGTTGCGTTATGCTAATGAGCTTGAGGCTATAAATAGGATCCCGGGATCCGGGATTGCTCGACGCAAGAAGTTAACTAGCTAACGTTAGCTGGCTGGCTAGTTAGCTAACGTTACATGACATGTGTGATCTTAAACGTTGTTACCTAGCTAGGTTCATTGTATATGCCTTAAGCTGAAGTTTCCTGTTTGCTAGCTAGCTGACGTTATAATTCGTTTTCCAGAGATGTTTGCTTTTCTAGTTAGAGCCTAATGTTAGCTAGCTAAAATTTTACCTGATTGGTTAGCCCCCAGCACTATTGGCACTGTTGGAACTGTTCATTGTTGTTGAACTAGCTAACGCTAGCTAACGTTATGTGACGTGTGTACAACACCCGTTGAATATGGCCGGTGTCAGTATACATCTGCAAAAAAGCGTAATGAAATTGTTGCCAGCAGGGCTGGTTAGGCTGTTGATATCCAGAGGTCAACAAATCATTGGCCAGAGCGTCAAGTGTGCTCACCGAGAGCGAAACGAGATGGGTGGGGCTAAAGTTTAAGAGGGTGTGGACGATGTTGAATGGGTGGAGACAAAGAGGAGCTTTTCACTAGAAACCAAAACATTCAAAGGCCATTTTTCAAAAGTGAGTTTACAAGTTGATCAACTTTCAAAGCCAAATTACTTTCCCATTGTTCCTCAAATGCAGTGTATGATATACCATTTTGTAGCTCTGATACTCTACCTTTATACAATGTAAAAAACACAATTTCAAATGTTGCTACATAAGACTGAATCCAGGTGGTGAGTCACATTTGGCATAGGCAGATCAGGACCTAACATAAGGACAATTCAGAGTATGCTATTATGTTCTTCTGAAACAGGCTACATTTTCTTCATATCATAATTCTTTAGACCGGTCTAAAATAAATATTGGATGTATAGTGATGGTGAAGGTGATAATACATGGATTTATTAGACTTTTTAAAATGTATATGTTCCAAAAGTCTGCATCAGTGGCTTGTAGGAAATGTGGAAGCCAGGAGTTGCCAAATGTATTTATTTTAATTAATGGTCAATCACTGTGAGACCGACAATTGACAATCAGAGCTGACAAAATGTCATGACCGCCACAGCCCTAGGCTACATTTGGAGACCCACTGATGGATACAAACCTGTTCAGTTGATTTTATGGCCTCCATCTAAAACATCCTACACAGACAAAAATGTAAATACTTGAGCAGATAGCCCCACTATAAGTGGACAGCTGTATCAAATACTCTTCAACCTCCACTCCTCTCTCTCTTCCTCCCTCCCACCAAAAGACAGTTCAGCTGAACTTTTGGGAGAATGTGGTTCTCGAAGAAGTTGCACATGCAGTTTGAGAGTCAGGCAAGTGTCTATGTGACAGGTCAATTAAATATAAACGGGGGTCATCGTTTCTCATAGCAATGGAGAACGCCAATAACGGGGTCAAAAGGGCAGAGGAGCGGGGGCAACGAGGTCTGCCTTGAGCTCTACCAGTCAAATCCGAGGTAATACGAGTTAGAGAGCATGCTGCTCTGAGAGCTCAGCGTGACACACGGACATTACTTATTAACCACTTCATATACACTGATCGCTCCTCAATGAGTGATTGATTCTCTCCCTAACAAGATGCGTTTGTTTTTGAATAGGCTCTTCTTTCAAGAACCCTGTTTGCAATTACCCTCCATGGTCCTATTACCAAGGATCATTACTCAAAAATGGTGATGAGGAGCCCATTGAGACAGCGCTGCAGTTTGTGGAGACAGGAGCTCTGAGTCAGTTTGATGAGTTGCTGGCTCGCATCCGGCACCCAGGGCTATGATCACAGTTATTATCGGGGCTCAGTTTTATCATCACGCTAAAGTCACCGCTAAACTTAAATTAAACAGGCAAAGCCAAACAAACCTGCCACCAGTGAGGAGGGAGCTCTCTTAAGAAGAAGCTCAATAGCTCAACCTCCCCGTTTTAATTCCCCCGGTATTAATTAACCCATCTATAGGCAGAACTGCAGTCCAATGAAAGCAAAATCATTACTGGGTCTAGGCTACCTATTATGGGTGTGCATTCCAAATGTCACCCTATTCCCTATATAGTGCACTAACTTTGACCTCAAAAAGTAGTTCAAAAGTAGTGCACTATACAGGGAATAGGATGAAATCTGGGATACACCCAGATGCTAATTCCAAAGCATGCTAATTCCAAAGAGGAAATTCCTCATGCAAGAATGTGATCCGTCTGATGACACTATTTAAATATAGTGTAGCGGTGGGACGTTGAGTGGTTGACTGTTCGCCATACAGTAAATCCTGAAGAAGAGGATTTGTTATGCATTTAAAGTCTCTCCAAAGACAACCTCGACAGGCACACTGACAATCAGCGCGACCACATTTATGTCCTATTCATTTCCTGTCCCCTGTTTAATATACAGAGTATCCCGTTTAATATGGTTCACATCCATGGAACTGTGATGTTATATTTGCTTCAATGGTTCATTATGATCACAAGAGCCTCCTTTATCATGCAGAAATCAGTGGGCTTAGCCACTAGGCTAGCTGGCAGGCTAGACAGTGAGTTGCATATAGCGACATCATGCATCTGAGCCCTGTTATGGGTCAGCATGTGCCCCGTTTAAACTTGCAGAGATATGGTAAGGAGCAATTGGCACTACTGTGCTGACCTGAACCAAACTGTGCTGGCTCTGATATTTTCTTTTCACATTGATCTTTTCAGGACAGTTCCAAAAACAACTGTGGATGCGTAACTAGGGCAGCTCAGTACAGCTTGGTTTGGATCGGCTCAGTTCAGCTCAGAAGTGTGAAAAGCCCTCAAATATCTTTAGTCTGACTGGATACCTTTAACATCTAAAATCTCTTGAGGTGAACACTAACAGGTTGCTCAATGGGCAACTTTTATGATTTACAATAGTCTTCTTGTTTTTTACGGAGCACCATCCTTGCATATTTTTTTTAGTTACTTAGATGGAAAGTATAGTGGGTTACAGATATAGAGGGGATAACAGGAGGAAAGTGGTGTATGGGGCAGGATTCGATCCCATGCCGTTCTTGGCAATGTGTGCCTGTCGGACTGAAGCACTACCACTGAGCCAGTCTCCCTCAAGTGACACAATTTTTAAGAAATAGGAAAGAAATTAAAGGGAATGTTCAGTATCACCCTGAAAGTAGTCTATGGACCAGGAGAAACTGTAATCCATATTTTGGTTTGCTATAAACAGCCACTACAAACTTCAGCTAGACTTTATCTACCACTAGCAAAAAAATCAAAAGTGTGATAGGGTCAGGCAGAGCTTTAACTAGTACCACTTGGTGAGGAATGCCTTTGATAGTCCTCATAACATACAGCAGCATTCTTCCCATAAAATTAAGATGGTGGTGATGAGGAGGGCGTGTGTCTTACTGTTTCCTGCTTGACTTACATGCTGGCTAAACCGGGCGCACGTGCGTCTGTGTGCGCCATTGCGCGCATGTTGATTTTGTCCACCCATAACTAGATACGATCAGGACACGCAGGTTGAACGAACTCTGAAACAACTATATTAATTTGGGGACAGGTCGAAAAGCATTAAACATGCATGGCAATTTAGCTAGACAGCTTGCTGTTGCTAGCTAATTTGTCCTGGAATGTAAACAATGTGTTATTTTACCTGAAATGCACAAGGTCCTCTACTCCGACAATTAATCCACAGATAAAAGGGTAAACCGAGTTTGTTTCTCTCCTCCTTCAGGCTTCTTCTTCTTCTTTAGACTTTATATGGAGGTTGGCAACCAACTTTAAGGTGCATTACGACCACCAACTGGATTGGAGTGTGAACCTCAGGATTTGCAACGCATCAAGCAACACAAATAGATCCAAGTTCTACTTTAGCGCCTGGCTATGCAGACGATCGTTGACGTGCCCGAACAGTATGGATGCAATGATTGAATAACATGTACGTGTACATTTATTTTGCAACGCTCGCGCACGCACACGCGACATGGGCGGTGTGGTCAGCACATTAGCTTTTTTATGGCAATTTTTGCGTTAATTATTACTTTGCTGCCTAGACTGTTTGTGCAATAATTTCCTACAACCGACAAACACTTCTGGATCATGAATCGGAAGCTACATACTTATCTCCCAGCTTACCAGATCTGGAATACTTCATTCACTCCTTTGTTCCCAGCACAGTGGGCTAAACTGTTGCTCGTGGACGAGATGACATAAGGCAACGCCGGCAACGAAGAAGAGGAAGGAAAGGAGGACTTCAAGCTAGACTGAAAAGACGGGTAAACTCGGCCACCTCTTCCTTGTATTCCGATGACTCATGTCCAATCTCTGGAAATTAAAATTTGTGAACTCAGAGCAAGGCCTCAATCGCAGAGGGACATCAGGGAATGCTGTGTGACATTAACCAACCCTGTCTAAAACACATATCAACAACATGTATCCTGATCCACCAGATGATCCAGCGTGCTTGAACATGTATACATAAACATCCGTAATGCGTACTAAGCCATCCCCCGCACCCACTTCGGCCAATCAGATCATGTTTCTCTGTTCCTACTCCCTGCCTACAAACAGCAGCTCAAGAGGGAGCCACCGACACAGAGAATAGTGAGGCGCTGGACAGAGAAGGCAGACTTAATGCTGCAGGATTGTTTTGAGAATACTGAATGGAATACATGTTCAAACATTCATCCTCTCAGGACTCATCCATCAATATTGCAGAATATACAATGAATTCGGGAAAGTATTCAGACCCCTAAACATTTTCCACATTATGTTACGTTACAGCTGTATTCTAAAAATGATTAAATAAATAATAAATACAATTTTCACACAATACCCCATAATGACAAAGCGAAAACAGGTTTTTACATTTTTTAGCAAATGTATAGAAAAATATAAAAACGTATACCTTATTTACATAAGTATTCAGACCCTTTGCTATGAGACTCAAAATTGAGCTCGGGTCATCCTGCTACCATTTATCATCCTTGAGATGTTTCTACAACTTGATTGGAGTCCACGTGGTAAATTCAATTGATTGGACATGATTTGGAAAGACACACACCTGTCTTTATATTATGTCCCACAGTTGACTGTGCATGTCGGAGCAAAAACCAAGCCATGAGGTCAAAGGAATCGTCCGTAGAGCTCTGAGACATGATTGTGTCGAAAGCACAGATATGGGGAAGGCTGCCCAAAAAAATTTAACATTGAAGGTCCCCAAGAACACAGTGGCCGCAATCATTCTTAAATGGAAGAAGTTTGGAACCACCAAGACTCTTACAAGACTCGGCCAAATTGGGCAATCGTGGGAGAAGGGCCTTGGTCAGGGAGGTGACCAAGAACCCGATGGTCACTATGACTGAGTTTCAGAGTTCCTTTGTGTAGATGAGAGAACCTTCAAGAAGGACATCCATCTCAGCAGCACTCCACCAATCAGGCCTTTATGGTACAGTGGCCAGGCGGAAGCCACTCCTCAGTAAAAGGCCCACTTGGAGTTTGCCAAAAAGCAGCTAAAGGACTCTCAGACCATGAGAAACAAGATTTTCTGGTCTGACGAAATCAAGACTGAACTCTTTGCCTGAAATCCAAGCGTCACGTCTGGAGGAAACCTGGCACCATCCCTACGGTGAAGCATGCTGTTGGGATGTTTTTCAGCAACAGAGAGTGGGAGATTAGTCAGGATCGAGGGAAAGATGAACAGAGCAAAGTACAGGGAGATCCTTGATGAAAACCTACTCCAGAGCACTCATGACCTTAGACTGGGGCGAAGGTTCACCTTCCAACAGGACAACGACCCTAAGCACACAACCAAGACATTGCAAGAGTGGCTTTGGGACAAGTCTCTGAATGTCACTTAAGTGGCCCAGCCAGAGCCCGGACTTAAGCCCCATCTAACATCTCTGGAGAGACCTGAAAATGGCTGTGCAGCAACACTCCCCATCCAACCTGACAGAGCTTTGGAGGGTCTGCAGAGAAGAATGGGAGAAACTCCCCAAATACAGGTGTGCCGAGCTTGTAGCGTCAAAGGTGCTACAAGCACTGAGTAAAGGGTCTGAATGCTTATGTAAATGTGATATTTCAGTTTTCTTTTTGTTATACATGTAAAGAAATGTCTAAAAACCTGTTTTTGCTTTATCATTATAGGGTATTGTGTGTACTGGTGAAAGCCAGTACTGCAGCATTCAATGTCGGTGGAGCACATGGAGTACTAGTCAAGCAGGTACGAGCTCCGCAAATCCATTAGGGATGCAAAAAGACAATACAGACTCAAACTTGAATTGATGATCGACAACTCAGACTCGCGTCGTATTCGGCAGGGACTACAGACTATTACAGACTGCAAAGGCAAATCCAGCTGTGCGGTGCCCACTGAAGCCTCCCTAACAAATGACCTGAACACATTCTATGTTAGCTTTGAGGCAAACAATACTGAGCCATCCAGGAAGACTATCACTGCTCAAAAGAGTGATGACAAGTTGAAAACTCTCAAAAGAGTGATGAGTCACAAAGCAAGCTGGCCCAGATGGCGTACCTGGCTGCGTCCTCAGAGTGTGTGCTGACCATCTGGCGGGCGTCTTCTCTGACATCTTCAACTTGTCCCTGTCCCCGGCTGCAGTCTGCTTTAAGGAGACCAACATCATCCCAGTGCCCAAGAAAAACAAGGTGACATGCCCAAATGACTATCACCTGTTGCACTCACCTTGGTCATCATGAAGTGCTTTGAGAGGCTGGTCATGGCCCACATCAAGGCCAACATGCCAGTCAAACTGGAACCACTCCAATGTACCTACCGCTCCAACACATCCACAGAAGATGCCATTTCCAATTCTATTCACATCTGGACAAGAGGAACACCTATGTGAGAACGCTATTCATTGACTACAGGTTCAGCATTCAATACTATTGTTCCCTCCAAGCCCGACACCAGCCTCTGCAACTGGATCCTGGACTTCCTGACGGGCAGACCACAGGAGGATTGGCAACAACACCTCCTTCGCACTGACTCCACACAGGTGCCCCCAATTGTGAGACCTCAGTTCTCTGCAGTACTCCCTGTTCACCCATGACTGTGCGATTTTTGCACAACACCAACTCCATCATCAAGTTTGTTGACAACACCACAGTTGTAGGCCTGATAACCAACAATGATGAGTCAGCTTCTAACTCAACGTCAACAAAACAAAAACAGCATCAAATACACTCCAGCCACGAGTTGTTCACTCCCTTACCATCGGGCAGATGGTATCGGATCATGAGGTCTGATACCAACAGGCTAAGAAACTGTTTATATCTACAAGCCATCAGACTGCTGAACACTTGAACTGGACTGACCACCTGCTCTGATTCATCACACATATGTACTCACTCATGCACACAGACACACACAGACAGACACACAGACACACACACACACACACACACACACACACACACACACACACACACACACACTGAGTGTACCAAACATTAGGAACACCTTCACCTTTTGCCCTCAAAAGAACCTCAATTCGTCAGGGCATGGACTCTACAATGTGTCAAAAACGTTCCACAGGGATGCTGGACCATGTTAACTCCAATGCTTCCTATAGTTCTGTCAAATTGGCCTGAATGTCCTTCTTGGTACACACATGAAACTGTTGTGTGTGAAAAACCCAGCAGCGTTGATGTTCTTGATACAAATCGGTGTGCCTGGCACCTACTACCATACCTCTTTCAAAGGAACTTAAATATTTTGTCTTGCCCATTAAACTGCCTATTATACTGCTCAATTTATACACATGGAAATATTGGACTATAAATTGTGCCTTCCTATATTTTAATTATGCTAAAATAATTATTCTATTCTACCGTCATTTAAATCACGTTCGTATTCTTATCTTTTCTTATTTTTGTTGCATTGTCGAGAAGGAACCTGCAAGTAAGCCTTTAGATGTATACCATGCCTATCCTGTAAATATGACTAATAAAACTTAAAAGGAATACACAACTAAAATCATACAACTGTTTTGTTTCTCTGCACAAATGTGCGTGTGATAAAAGCATGTTAAAAACACCATGTAAGCATGAGTTTCTGCTAGAATGCGAGTAAGCATTCCCACTACATGGCCAACTTGCAAAGTACAAATTGGCTATACTGGGAAGTGAACATTTATAAAAAAAAAAATGAAAATATCATGTAAGGTTATGGTCAGTCATAAGGTAAAAAATCATATTTTTTTAATTAATTATCATACTTCTGGATTTGCATCCTGACCCAATGGTGACAGTGAATCAGCATACCTCTTTCCCCATAAAGAGTGGGTGGCACTCCATGGTCATTCTCAACTGCCTCTGTGTCTCCTGCCAGTGACGCTGTGTATAACCTCAAAGGAGTCTGGGGGTCCAAGGAACGGCCATTGGAGATGTTGGCCAGTTGAGCAGCAGCGTCCTTAGATCTCCTCTTCTCCTTCTTCAGAATGCTCACCAGGATATCTGTGATGCTTAGGTTAAAGAATATGTATAGACATCCTCTTTGGGAAGAAATGGTTAATGGGTAACTTTAAAAAAAAAACTGAAAACGCACACCTGAGTTAGCCGGATGGTGGGCACCATGCATAGCAAGTAAGAGAAGAAACACCCCAGAGCTATGGGCTGAGTGCCTTTGACCAGGATTGTCTGTCACTTTCAGTTAATTTTCACATTTGTTGACATCCAGCAGGTGGTTGCTATAACACACTGCAAGCTGATGGCTACCAGCTGGTTTCATCAATTCATCGCCGCAGTGTGTCTGAGCCATGAGAGGAAATGTCTATCCTCACAAATGTGTAACAAAATATCTCATCAGTCTGGTTTGAGGTAGAGACAACAGTCAGGTTTAAAGTCAAGGTATAGGCCTATATGGCATTTGGAGGTAAGGAATGGGACAAAATAGATACTCCAATTTCAACACAAATGGTAAAGGTCATTCTGTCTTAGAGAAAGGGAACTTCCATCTGTCAATATATCACAGAAAAACTAAATTAAGTTTCCAGAAAAGGACAAAACATATTTTGAAGAATATCCCCGGTCTGCCTTGCACTGTGAGGGACATCACATGAAGATAAAGATGACATGCGGCTCCCCTTACAACACATACTTCAAGACAACAGGGGCAATAACAATGGTTTCCTTTGACATGGAGGAAATGGCACGAGCACGCTGCCGTCTTTAATATGGTCCAGGCTGACACATGCGTTCTCTGACCTTACCGGCTCAGTGAGATGTCCTGGGAATAGGGTGCCATTTGGGACCGTCAATATTATGCAAAAGATTAGGGTGCCATTTGGGAACTCCGTTCTGCCACCCCTGGTCTTTGGTGCAACATTGGGGGGTGAAAACATCTGAAAACCTACCTCGTCAAAGAGTATCTTAAATAAGACATCTCAGTCTTATTCTGCCCCATAAAATGTTTTAACTTGCACGGGTCTTTTCCCACTAGTGTAACAAATGTGAAATGGCTAGCTAGTTAGCGGGGTGCGCACTACTAGCATTTCAATCGGTGACGTCACTCACTCTGAGACCTTGAAGTAGTTCCTCCCCTTGCTCTGCAAGGGTCGCGGCTTTTGTGAAGCGATGGGTAACGATGCTTCGAGGGTGGCTGTTGTCGATGTGTGCAGAGGGTTCCTGGTTCGAGCCTAGGTAGGGGCGAGGAGAGGGACAGAAGCTATACTGTTACACTAGCACTGACTTTGCTGATAACTTCTTTATTGAGAAAAATGTACTTACAACGACTGGAGGAAATGTGTGATGTGATAGTCTCAACTAGCTATCTTAAGATGAATGTAATAACTGTAAGTTGCTCTGGATAAGAGCATCTGCTAAATTACTCAGATCTAAATGTACATTTGGGATGCAGCCCTTGTCTGGTATGAATTACCGGAGAGAATAGGAGCCGTGAAGGCTGGAGAGAGCGTGTCAAGATTCCAGAGCATCTTCTCCTGATGAGAGTATTTTTTTCTTCACATTTGTGCATGAGTGCATTTGTGTGTGCGCACATTTGTGAGTGTATGTTTGCGTACAAATGTGTGTGTGTGCGCACATTTGTGTGTGTGTGTATGACAGAGTGAGTGAGTGCAAAAGAGTGGGGAGTGAAAGACAAAAACACTCCGATCCTGTTCACACTTCCAATCCCACGACATGTTCCACCTGGCAACAGAACAGCACAAACTTATTCAACCCATTCGTTAAATTTACTGTAATGGTTTCCCTCTGTCCCATCTGCTTCAAACCCAATCCATTGGGATTAATCAAATGTTTTGGAGAACCTTGCACTTACACACTGTAAGCTGACAGTCTATATGTAGTTTATGCATATACAGGCACAGATATGCAAAATGAACAATACATTCATTTTTATTTTTAATGGCTGTCCTTGAAAAGAAAAGCCCAAGCCCCTTGATTTGCCAAATGAAAAGGTTGTCCATAGGCTGACATGCTTACTGCACAACGGGAATACACATCTGTTCCTTGCACTGCCAAGAAGAAAGGAAACAGGGCCAGGGAAGGTAAATCCATAAAATACAGACTGTCAAGTACACTTTTTTTAACCTATAAAGTGCTGACTGCTCAAATAACTCAAGACTAAAGCAAAAAATAAAAAGATCTTCCAAGATCTAGGCGCTGTCCTTTTTTTTTTACGACACAAGCACCAGGTTGCATTCCATCAAAATATACATTCAATATTTAATCAAAGGCTTGTAGTAAAGTACACAAGGAAAATGGCTTATTTTCAAAAACTGCCTGTGGTTTAACAAAAGAGTACCGTGCTGTTGATGCCTGGGATGACATCCAGTAATTTACAGTCACCACATTATTTGGTTCCCTGAGCCCATTCTAGTTTTGCCTCATCAGATTTTCAAACATCTTGTTTTCACACCTACCAAAATTAGGTTAGTCTACATAGATAGCTTGTTTGATTGAGAGATGTAAATCGTCTATCTAAATGTCCAGGTTTATGTCAGGATGATAAATGGCCCCCTATTTAGGGCGTCTGCAAAGTACTACTCATTTAGCTGTCATGTAGATGTAATCGGGAACAACAGTGTAAAACGAATTAAAGGGAACCAAAACAGTATCATAACTCTCATGGACCTGAACGTAACTCAACTACACAGAGTGGCCTGGTAATGGTCAAACAGAATCTCATATCAACACACCTAAATCATTGCAAACAACATAGTCCCCGATATAATCAATTGAAGATAAAGGAAAGCCGCATTACGAGTTCACTCAAATGCTGTACCAGAGGTTTGGAACCAGTACCCCCTGTATATAGCCTCGCTACTGTTAATTTACTGCTGCTCTTTAATTATGTGACCAAAAAAATTTGATTTTATTAAATACCTGTTGAAACCAATGAATCCCCAACTTCCAGGACACGCTGCCGGGCAAAGCAAATACACCGGTTCCGGGTTGGAGCGAGCGGTCACATCTACACTTCGGTCCGCAGGTAGTATAACTTTTCATTACATTTTCATTACATTTCATTATAGTACAACGGTTTGATTAGTCTAATCTTAGCAATTTCTTCTTAGCTAGCTACATAGCCGTCTTTGTATCAAAGATAATTGCGTAATTATCGTATTTCGTCGTCCTAACGTAGTCTACACTGCTATCTGCCCAGCAGCTAGCTATCGTCCACCGTCTACTAGCACTGTAGAAACTATTACACTCAACTGAACGACTCGATTAGTGTAGTGTTAGCTAGCTACATAGTTGTCTTTGCTGTCTTCGTATCCAAGATAATTGTGTAGTTTAGAGTGTGTAGACTTAGAGTGATTATCTTAATTTACCGTGGTTAGCTAGCCAGCTATTTTTCGTCCTTAACGTAGGAGATACTGCTAGCTAGCTAGCCAACAGCTAGCCAACGTCTACCGAATTGAACTTCAACTACCGGTCAACATTCCGCTTCGCTCCACAGGTAGTATCACATTTTCATTTCACTTCATTACAGTACAACGGTTTGATTTGTTTGATCGTAGCTAGCTAGCTACATAGCCGTCTTTGTATCTAAGACAATTGTGTAGTCTAGAGCGATTTTCTAGGTTAGCTAGCCAGCTATTGTCGTTCTTTTAACGTAACGTTACGTAATCAACACTGCTAGCTAGCCAGCTAGCCCCCGAATAGCAGCACTGTAGAAACTATTACACTCGACGGAACGACTTGATTAGTGTAGTGTCAACAACGCAGCCACTGCCAGCTAGCCTACAAAGTCAACAACGCACCCACTGCCAGCTAGCCTACTCCAGCAGTACTGTATCATTTCAATCTTTTTAGTCAATAAGATTCTTGCTACGTAAGCTTAACTTTCTGAACATTCGAGACGTGTAGTCCACTTGTCATTCCAATCTCCTTTGCATTAGCGTAGCCTCTTCTGTAGCCTGTCAACTATGTGTCTATCTATCCCTGTTCTCTCCTCTCTGCACAGACCATACAAACGCTCCACACCGCGTGGCCGCGGCCACCCTAATCTGGTGGTCCCAGCACGCACGACCCACGTGGAGTTCCAGGTCTCCGGTAGCCTCTGGAACTGCCGATCTGCGGCCAACAAGGCAGAGTTCATCTCAGCCTATGCCTCCCTCCAGTCCCTCGACTTCTTGGCACTGACGGAAACATGGATCACCACAGATAACACTGCTACTCCTACTGCTCTCTCTTCGTCCGCCCACGTGTTCTCGCACACCCCGAGAGCTTCTGGTCAGCGGGGTGGTGGCACCGGGATCCTCATCTCTCCCAAGTGGTCATTCTCTCTTTCTCCCCTTACCCATCTGTCTATCGCCTCCTTTGAATTCCATGCTGTCACAGTTACCAGCCCTTTCAAGCTTAACATCCTTATCATTTATCGCCCTCCAGGTTCCTCGGAGAGTTCATCAATGAGCTTGATGCCTTGATAAGCTCCTTTCCTGAGGACGGCTCACCTCTCAAAGTCCTGGGCGACTTTAACCTCCCCACGTCTACCTTTGACTCATTCCTCTCTGCCTCCTTCTTTCCACTCCTCTCCTCTTTTGACCTCACCCTCTCACCTTCCCCCCTACTCACAAGGCAGGCAATACGCTCGACCTCATCTTTACTAGATGCTGTTCTTCCACTAACCTCATTGCAACTCCCTCCAAGTCTCCGACCACCACCTTGTATCCTTTTCCCTCTCGCTCTCATCCAACACTTCCCACACTGCCCCTACTCGGATGGTATCGCGCCGTCCCAACCTTCGCTCTCTCTCCCCCGCTACTCTCTCCTCTTCCATCCTATCATCTCTTCCCTCTGCTCATACCTTCTCCGACCTATCTCCTGATTCTGCCTCCTCAACCCTCCTCTCTTCCCTTTCTGCATCCTTTGACTCTCTATGTCCCCTATCCTCCAGACCGGCTCGGTCCTCCCCTCCCGCTCCGTGGCTCGACGACTCATTGCGAGCTCACAGAACAGTGCTCCGGGCAGCCGAGCGGAAATGGAGGAAAACTCGCCTCCCTGCGGACCTGGCATCCTTTCACTCCCTCCTCTCTACATTTTCCTCCTCTGTCTCTGCTGCTAAAGCCACTTTCTTCCACTCTAAATTCCAAGCATCTGCCTCTAACCCTAGGAAGCTCTTTGCCACCTTCTCCTCCCTCCTGAATCCTCCTCCCCCCCCCCCCTCCTCCCTCTCTGCAGATGACTTTGTCAACCATTTTGAAAAGAAGGTCGACGACATCCGATCCTCGTTTGCTAAGTCAAACGACACCGCTGGTTCTGCTCACACTGCCCTACCCTGTGCTCTGACCTCTTTCTCCCCTCTCTCCAGATGAAATCTCGCTTCTTGTGACGGCCGGCCGCCCAACAACCTGCCCGCTTGACCCTATCCCCTCCTCTCTTCTCCAGACCATTTCCGGAGACCTTCTCCCTTACCTCACCTCGCTCATCAACTCATCCCTGACCGCTGGCTACGTCCCTTCCGTCTTCAAGAGAGCGAGAGTTGCACCCCTTCTGAAAAAACCTACGCTCGATCCCTCCGATGTCAACAACTACAGACCAGTATCCCTTCTTTCTTTTCTCTCCAAAACTCTTGAACGTGCCGTCCTTGGCCAGCTCTCCCGCTATCTCTCTCAGAATGACCTTCTTGATCCAAATCAGTCAGGTTTCAAGACTAGTCATTCAACTGAGACTGCTCCTCTCTGTATCACGGAGGCACTCCGCACTGCTAAAGCTAACTCTCTCTCCTCTGCTCTCATCCTTCTAGACCTATCGGCTGCCTTCGATACTGTGAACCATCAGATCCTCCTCTCCACCCTCTCCGAGTTGGGAATCTCCGGCGCGGCCCACGCTTGGATTGCATCCTACCTGACAGGTCGCTCCTACCAGGTGGCGTGGCGAGAATCTGTCTCCTCGCCACGCGCTCTCACCACTGGTGTCCCCCAGGGCTCTGTTCTAGGCCCTCTCCTATTCTCGCTATACACCAAGTCACTTGGCTCTGGCATAACCTCACATGGTCTCTCCTATCATTGCTATGCAGACGACACACAATTAATCTTCCCTTTCCCCCTTCTGATGACCAGGTGGCGAATCGCATCTCTGCATGTCTGGCAGATATATCAGTGTGGATGACGGATCACCACCTCAAGCTGAACCTCGGCAAGACGGAGCTGCTCTTCCTCCCGGGGAAGGACTGCCCGTTCCATGATCTCGCCATCACGGTTGACAACTCCATTGTGTCCTCCTCCCAGAGCGCTAAGAACCTTGGCGTGATCCTGGACAACACCCTGTCGTTCTCAACTAACATCAAGGCGGTGGCCCGTTCCTGTAGGTTCATGCTCTACAACATCCGCAGAGTACGACCCTGCCTCACACAGGAAGCGGCGCAGGTCCTAATCCAGGCACTTGTCATCTCCCGTCTGGATTACTGCAACTCGCTGTTGGCTGGGCTCCCTGCCTGTGCCATTAAACCCCTACAACTCATCCAGAACGCCGCAGCCCGTCTGGTGTTCAACCTTCCCAAGTTCTCTCACGTCACCCCGCTCCTCCGCTCTCTCCACTGGCTTCCAGTTGAAGCTCGCATCCGCTACAAGACCATGGTGCTTGCCTACGGAGCTGTGAGGGGAACGGCACCGCAGTACCTCCAGGCTCTGATCAGGCCCTACACCCAAACAAGGGCACTGCGTTCATCCACCTCTGGCCTGCTCGCCTCCCTACCACTGAGGAAGTACAGTTCCCGCTCAGCCCAGTCAAAACTGTTCGCTGCTCTGGCCCCCCAATGGTGGAACAAACTCCCTCACGACGCCAGGACAGCGGAGTCAATCACCACCTTCCGGAGACACCTGAAACCCCACCTCTTCAAGGAATACCTAGGATAGGATAAAGTAATCCTTCTCACCCCCCCTTAAATGATTTAGATGCACTATTGTAAAGTGGCTGTTCCACTGGATGTCAGAAGGTGAATTCACCAACTTGTAAGTCGCTCTGGATAAGAGCGTCTGCTAAATGACTTAAATGTAATGTAAATGTAAAAAGCTCAGAGCCAAAATCCACTTTTCACAAGTGGCTTCTGTGGATAGTGTCAGTATGGTTCATTTTCAAGGTCACCAGGAGGGGACAAGACAAGCGTTTGCCAGACTAAGCCACCCGTGCAAGTCAAAAGTAAGTAGGAAAGGGCTCAGAAACCCTAGCATTACAAACCTGATTCCACTAATCAACTCATCATCAAACCTTTGGTTAGTGGAATCAGGTGTGTAGTGCTAAGCAAAACACTCAAATGTGCACGCCTTTCGGTCCCCAGGACCAGGATTAAAAAACACAAAGTGAAATCCATTTGTCTCCTTTATTTATATGGTGTCTGATGTAGTATGCTTACACTCGCTTGACCAGTTCCACAACAAATTCCATTATTGGAAAAAGCTCTCTTCGACATTCTCAGGGAAAGTCAGAACCCACTTTACTAACCCCTTAAAAAAAATCACATTTCACTTTAAAGCAAAGTGCATACAAATCTTCGAGAGCACAGTACACTATATCCTATGAGCTCCAAGCCTGAGGGAACGCACTGTGGAGTTTATGGAAACAGAGTGGACTGACTGGACTGTGTCACTCACAGCCATGCCAATACGATGGGGGGTATTACTGAGAAGACAGGGAATCACCACCTTGACGTGCAAGTAAATATTACACAATTAGTAGGGTAGTTGAGGGAATCCTTGAGATCTCGCTGAAAATGTAAACATAAGGTGGAGGATTACTGATAAGTACTTGCAAAATATTGTCTCTTTCTTGGAAAAAATCAGCAGCCACATGAGCAGCCTTCTTGCCAGGCGTGATTTTGGGCAGCTCCATGGTAATAAATGTTACTGTTCCTGGTGCAAAAACAATGTCCTATCCTGGAGTTCGAGTAAGTGACATTACTAAGCTGCTCCCAAATGTACTAAACCAGGACATGGGCATCGATGTTATCGTAGTCCTGTTAAGGCAAGGGCTGATTTCAAGGTTTTACTGCTAACCTACAAAGCATTACGTGGTCTTGCTCCTACCTATCTTTCCGATTTGGTCCTGCCGATTTGGTCCTGCCGTACATACCTATACGTACGCTACGGTCACAAGACGAAGCCTCCTAATTGTCCCTAAAATTTCTAAGGAAACAACTGGAGGCAGGGCTTTCTCATATCGAGCTCCATTTTTATGGAATGGTCTGCCTACCCATGTGAGACACGCAGACTCGGTCTCACCATTTAACTTCTTGGTGACTGGGGGGCAGTATTGAGAAGCTTGGATGAATGAGGTGCCCAGAGTAAACTGCTTGCTACTCAGCCATTAAAGCTAGAATATGCAGTATATTTGGATAGAAAACACTCTGACGTTTCTGAAACTGTTTGAAATGTGTCTGTGAGTATAACAGAACTCATATGGCAGGCGAAAACCTGAGAAGAATCCAATCAGGAAGTGGGAAATCTGAGGTTTTATTCAACTCATTGCCATTCCAATATACATTTACATTACATTTTACATTTACATTTACATTTAAGTCATTTAGCAGACGCTCTTATCCAGAGCGACTTACAGTGTCTATGGGGTCATTTTGCACTTCCCAAGGCTTCCACTAGATGTCAACAGTCTTTAGAACCTTGTTTGATGCTTCTACTGTGAAGTGGGGCCAAATGAGAGGGGATTGAGCCAGGTGTCTGTCAGATTGCCACGAGCTCGTGACGCATGGTCAAGTGAAAGTTAGCTTGCATTCCATTGCTTTTCTACAGAAAAATGAGTTCTCCGGATGGAACATTATTGAAGATTTATAATAAAAAACATCCTAAAGATTGATTCTATACATAGTTTGACATGTTTCCACGACCTGTAATATACATTTCTGGACATTTCGTCCGACCTTTTGGCTGAACTTGAATGCACGTTTGGATGTCTACCAAACGCCCTAACAAAAGGATGTATTTGGACATAAATGAACTTTATCGAACAAATCAAACATTTATTGTGGAACTGGGATTCCTGGGAGTGCATTCTGATGAAGATCATCAAAGGTAAGTGAATATTTATAATGCTATTTCTGACTAATGTTGACTACACAACATGGCGGATATCTCTTTGGCTGGTGTTGTCTCTGAGCACCGTAATCAAATTATTGCATGGTATGCTTTTTCTGTAAAGTTTTTTTGAAATCTGACACAGTGGTTGCTTTAAGGAGAAGTTTACCTAAAGTTCCATGTATAATAGTTGTATCTTTTATCAATGTTTATTGAGTATTTCTGTAAATTGATGTGGCTCTCTGCAAAATCAACACATGTTTTGGAACAACTGAACATAACACCGCAATTTAAAATGAGATTTTCGGATATAACTATGCACTTTATCGAACAAAACATACATGTATTGTGTAATATGAAGTCCTATGAGTGTCAAATGATGAAGATCATCAAAGGTTAGTGATTAATTTGATTTATTTCTGCTTTTTGTGACTCCTCTCTTTGGCTGGAAAAATGGCTGTGTTTTTCTGTGACTTGGTGGTGACCTAACATAATCATTTGTGGTGCTATAAAGCCCTTTTGAAATCAGACACTGTGGCTGGATTAACGAGAATTTAATCTTCAAAATGGGGTAAAATACTTGTATGCTTGAGTAATTTTAATTATGAAATTTTTGTTGTTTAATTATGAGATTTTTGTTGTTTTGAATTTGGCGGCCAGCACTTTCCCTGGCTGTTGGCGGGGTGGCACGCTACCGTCCCAAATATCCCAGAGAGGGTAAGTCTTTACTGAAGACTCATCTCTTCAGTAGGTCATATGATTGAGTGTAGTCTGGCCCAGGAGTGTGAAGGTGAACGGAAAGGCTGTGGAGCAACGAACCACCTTTGCTGTCAGTTTCCCTCTCTCCACTGGGATTCTCTGCCTCTAACCCTATTACAGGGGCTGAGTCACTGGCATACTGGTGCTCTTCCGTGCCGTCCCTAGAAGGGGTGCGTCACTTGAGTGGGTTGAGTCACTGACGTGATCTTCCTGTCTGGGTTGGCGCCCTGCCTTGGGTTGTGCCATGGCGGAGATCTTTGTGGGCTATACTCGGCCTTGTCTCAGGATGGTAAGTTGGTGGTTGAAGATATCCCTCTGGTGGTGTGGGCGCTGTGCTTTGGCGAATTGAGTGGGGTTATATTATTCCTGTTTGGCCCTGTCCTGGGATATCATTGGATGGGGCCACAGTGTCTCCTGACCCCTCCTGTCTCAGCCTCCAGTATTTATGCTGCAGTAGTTTGTGTCAGGGGGCTAGGGTCAGTTTGTTATATCTGGAGTACTTCTCCTGTCTTATCCGGTGCGCTGTGAATTTAAGTATACTCTCTCTAATTCTCTCTTTCTCTCTTTCGGAGGACCTGAGCCCTAGGACCATGCCTAAGAACTACCTGTCATGATGACTCCTTGCTGTCCCCAGTCCACCTGGCCGTGCTGCTGCTCCAGTTTCAACTGTTCTGCCTGCGGCTATGGAACCCTGACCTGTTCACCGGAAGTGCTACCTGTCCCGGACCTGCTGTTTTCAACTCTCTAGAGACAGCAGGAGCGGTAGAGATACTCTGAGTGATCGGCTATGAAAAGCCAGTTAGGTGCTGACTTGTTACACCCTCGACAACTACTGTGATTATTATTATTTGACCATGCTGGTCATTTATGAATATATGAACATCTTGGCCATGTTCTGTTATAATCTCCACCCGGCACAGCCAGAAGAGGACTGGCCACCCCTCATAGCCTGGTTCCTCTCTAGGTTACTTCCTAGGTTTTGGCCTTTCTAGAGAGTTTTTCCTAGCCACCGTGCTTCTACACATGCATTGCTTGCTGTTTGGGGTTTTAGGCTGGGTTTCTGTACAGCACTTTGAGATAACAGCTGATGTAAGAAGGGCTATATAAATAGATTTGATTTGATTTGATTATAGATGTGTTTGTGGAAATATTGCTGTAGGTTAACGACAGTCATACAGTTAAAGACTGGCAGACTTACTTAATGTTAAATATCTCTAATAGTACGTGGAATTCTTCCCCTATCAAAAATGTGTACACATTGTACAGATTACTAAAATATAGAAAAGGTAAAAACCTGGCTTCTGCTTCAAACTAAAGTACATGAGGGTGATATTAGGAGGTCAGTGTCACTAAGCTCAAGGTATCTCTTTTGGTAAGCAAATGAGAATGCATTCAATCAGCATATCGATTGTGCAACCAGGGCTGGTAAAACCCTGTATCATTGTTATTCTAACATCCGCGATGCAAATAAGGCCCTCCCCCGCCCTCCCTTCTGAAAACATGACCACGACTCCATTTTGTTACTTCCAGCCTATAGACAGAGACAAAAACAGGAAGCTCCCGTGCTCAGGTCTGTTCAACGCTGGTCTGACCAATCTGATTCCTCGCTTCAAGATTGCTTCGATCACGTGGACTGGAATATGTTCTGCATTGCGTCAAACAACAACATTGATGAATACGCTGATTCGGTGAGCGAGATCATTAGCAAGTGCATCGGCGATGTCTTACCCACAGCAACTATTAAAACATTCCCAAATCAGAAACCGTGGATTGATGGCAGCATTCACAAGAAACTGAAAGCGCGAACCATTGCTTTTAAATCAGGGCAAGGTGACCGGAAACATGACCGGATACAAACAGTGCAGCTATTCCTTCCGCAAGGCAATCAAACAAGCTAAGCAACAGCTCATACACGAGGTATGTGGCAGGGTCTACAGGCAATCACAGATTACAAAAAGAAAACCAACCCCGTCGCGGACCAGAATGTCTCTTTCCCAGACAGACTAAACAACTTCTTTGCCCGCTTTGAGGACAATACAGTGCCACCGTTACGGCCCGCTACCAAAACCTGCGGACTCTCCTTCACTGCAGCCGACGTGAGTATAACATTTAAACGTGTTAACCCGCGCAAGGCTGCAGGCCCAGACGGCATCCCCAGCCGCGTCCTCAGAGCATGCGCAGACCAGCTGACATATTCAATCAATCCTTATCCCAGTCTGCTGTTCCCCACATGCTTCAAGAAGGCCACCACTGTTCCTGTTCCCAAGAAAGCTAAGGTAACTGAGCTAAACGACTACCACCCCATAGCACTCACTCCCCTCACCATGAAGTGCTTTGAGAGACTAGTCAAGGACCATATCACCTCCACCTTACCTGACACCCTAGACCCACTCCAATTTGCTTACCACCCCAATAGGTCCACAGACGACGCAATCGCAACCACACTGCACACTGCCCTAACCCATCTGGACAAGAGGAATACCTATGTGAGAATGCTGTTCATCGACTACAGCTCAGCATTTAACACCATTGGTACCCTCCAAACTCATATCCTACATTACTCATGTCATATGTATATACTGTACTCGTTACCATATACTGCATCTTGCCTATGCCGTTCTGTACCATCACTCCTTCATATATTTTTATGTACATATTCTTCATTCTTTTACACTTGTGTGTATTTTATTTATTCGTTATTTTACCAGGTAAGTTGACTGAGAACATGTTCTCATTTGCATTTAAGGTAGTTGTTGTGAAATTGATAGGTTAGATTACTCATTGGTTATTACTGCATTGTCGGAACTAGAAGCACTAGCATTTCGCTACACTCGTATTAACATCTGCAAACCATGTGTATGTGACAAATAAAATTTGATTTGATAATAGTGTTGAACATTACTTTTGAATGACTACCTCATCTCACACTCATACAATTATCTCTAAGGTCCCTCAGGTGAGCAGTGAAATTCAAACACAAATTTCAACCACAAGGACCAGGGAGGATGGATTATCCCTTGAGAATGGTGAAGTTATTCATTACACTTTGGATGGACCAGGTCTCTCTTGAAAAAGAGATGTTTTCTCAATGAGAAAAACCTGTTTAAATAAAGGTTAAATAAAAAATGTTTTATAAAAAAACATTTAGTTCTTGTTTATTGGGTTATTAAACAACGAATTGACCGATGTCGGTTTACATGGTTATCAAAACATCACGTCATGGTAAACCTACACGAAACACAGCCTTTATTTTAAGTGTTTCTAAAAAATGTATGTTGGAAAAAAGTTTGGAACCATATCCCTGTTTGACCGCTACTTTTTATGGGTATTATCACACCTCCACTGTGGGGCTCTATGGTGACTTTAAAACAGTTACAGAGCTTAATGGCTGTAATAGATCAACAACATTGTAGTTACTGTCAAGGCTGTGGGTAACTGCTGAAAGGTGTTAGGCGCAAGAGAGCTGAGATGCGTGGACAAGGTATTGAATACAAGATAACGCCAGTATAAACACAATACTATGGTGTGGGAAAAATACCAGTACCACGACGGGTAATAATAACAAAACCCGGCAACAAAATACCAGCCGTCAGTAACAGCATGAACAATAAAACAAACATGCACACAAACATGGGGGAAACCAGAGGGTTAAATAATGAACATGTAATGGGGGAATTGAAACCAGGTGTGTAGAAAACAAAAGACAAAAGAAATGGAAAATGAAAAGTGGATCGGCGATGGCTAGAATGCCGGTGACGTCGACCGCCAGACGCCGCTCGAACAAGGAGAGGGGCCGACTCCGGCAGAAGTCGTGACAGTTACTCCACAATACTAACCTAAATAACAGAGCGTAAAGAACGAAGCCTGTACAGACATGCATCCTGTTTGCAATAAGGCACTAAAGTAAAACATTTGGCAAAGAAATTAACTTTATGTCCTGAATACAACGCGTTATGTTTCGGGTAAATCCAACACAACACATCACTGAGTACCACTTCATATTTTCAAGCATGGTGGTGGCTGCATCATGTTATGGGTATACTTGTCATCGGAATAGGCCTCCCAAGGTGCACAATGGTCAAGGGCACTGCATCGCAGTGCTATAGGCGTCACTACAGACCAGACATCGATTCCGGGATGTATCACAAATGGCCGTGATCAGGAGTCCCATAGGGCGGCGCATAATCATCGCCCTCCAGCGACTCCTTGTGGTGCCTACAGGTTGACCTCGGTCGTCAGGTGAACAGTGTTTCCTACGACCGACCAAGCTAATTCCACACTCCAAGACTGCTTCCATCACGTGGACTGGGATATGTTTCGTATTGCGTCAGACAACAACATTGACAAATACGCTGATTCGGTGTGCGAGTTCATTAGAACGTGCGTTGAAGATGTCGTTCCCATAGCAACGATTAAAATATTCCCAAACCAGAAACCGTGGATTGATGTCAGCATTCGCGTGAAACTGAAAGCGCGAACCACTGCTTTTAATCAGGGCAAGGTGACTGGTAACATGACCGAATACAAACAGTGCAGCTATTCCCTCCGCAAGGCAATCAAACAAGCTAAGCGTCAGTATAGAGACAAAGTAGAATCTCAATTCAACGGCTCAGACACAAGAGGTATGTGGCAGGGTCTACAGTCAATCACGGACTACAAAAAGAAAACCAGCCCAGTCACGGACCAGGATGTTTTGCTCCCAGGCAGACTAAATAACTTTTTTGCCCGCTTTGAGGACAATACAGTGCCACTGACACGGCCTGCAACGAAAACATGCGGACTCTCCTTCACTGCAGCCGAGGTGAGTAAAACACTTAAACGTGTTAACCCTCGCAAGGCTGCAGGCCCAGACGGCATCCCCAGCCGCGCCCTCAGAGCATGCGCAGACCAGCTGGCTGGTGTGTTTACGGACATATTCAATCAATCCCTATACCAGTCTGCTGTTCCCACATGCTTCAAGAGGGCCACCATTGTTCCTGTTCCCAAGAAAGCTAAGGTAACTGAGCTAAACGACTACCGCCCCGTAGCACTCACTTCCGTCATCATGAAGTGCTTTGAGAGACTAGTCAAGGGTCACCCTGGGTCTCGACCCCGCCCTGTGCAACTGGGTACTGGACTTTCTGACGGGCTGCCCCCAGGTGGTGAGGGTAGGCAACAACATCTCCACCCCACTGATCCTCAACACTGGGGCCCCACAAGGGTGCGTTCTGAGCCCTCTCCTGTACTCCCTGTTCACCCACGACTGCGTGGCCATGCACGCCTCCAACTCAATCATCATGTTTGCGGATAACACAACAGTGGTCGGCTTGATTACCAACAACGACGAGACGGCCTACAGGGAAGAGGTGAGGGCCCTCGGAGTGTGGTGTCAGGAAAATAACCTCACACTCAATGTCAACAAAACTAAGGAGATGATTGTGGACTTCAGGAAACAGCAGAGGGAACACCCCCCATCCACATTGATGGAACAGTAGTGGACAGG
Organism: Oncorhynchus masou masou; assembly: GCF_036934945.1. Classification (NCBI taxonomy): domain Eukaryota; kingdom Metazoa; phylum Chordata; class Actinopteri; order Salmoniformes; family Salmonidae; genus Oncorhynchus; species Oncorhynchus masou. The sequence continues at coordinate 48,574,950 of NC_088213.1, forward strand.
GTAGTAAGTTTTAAGTTCCTCGGCATACACATCACAGACAAACTGAATTGGTCCACTCACACAGACAGCATCGTGAAGAAGGCGCAGCAGCACCTCTTCAACCTCAGGAGGCTGAAGAAATTTGGCTTGTCACCAAAAGTACTCACAAACTTCTACAGATGCACAATCGAGAGCATCCTGGCGGGCTGTATCACCTCCTGGTACGGAAACTGCTCCGCCCACAACCGTAAGGCTCTCCAGAGGGTAGCGAGGTCTGCACAACGCATCACTGGGGGCAAACTACCTGCCCTCCAGGACACCTACACCACCCGATGTTACAGGAAGGCCATAAAGATCATCAAGGACAACAACCACCCGAGCCACTGCCTGTTCACCCCGCTATCATCCAGAAGGCGAGGTCAGTACATCAAAGCTGGGACCAAGAGACTGAAAAACAGCTTCTATCTCAAGGCCATCAGACTGTTAAACAGCAACCACTAACATTGAGTGGCTGCTGCCAACACACTAACTCAACTCCAGCCACTTTAATAATGGGAATTGATGGGAAATTATGTAAAATATATCACTAGCCACTTTAAACAATGCTACCTAATATAATGTTTACATACCCTACATTATTCATCTCATATGTATACGTATATACTGTACTCTATATCATCTACTGCATCTTTATGTAATACATGTATCACTAGCCACTTTAACTATGCCACTTTGTTTACATACTCATCTCATATGTATATACTGTACTCGATACCATCTACTGTATCTTGCCTATGCTTCTCTGTACCATCACTCATTCATATATCGTTATGTACATATTCTTTATCCCCTTACACTTGTGTATAAGACAGTAGTTTTGGAATTGTTAGTTAGATTACTTGTTGGTTATTACTGCATTGTCGGAACTAGAAGCACAAGCATTTCGCTACACTTGCATTAACATCTACTAAACATGTGTATGTGACAAATAATATTTGATTTGAAGACTTGAAAACGGCTGTCTAGCAATGATCAACAAACAACTTGACAGAGATTGAAGAATGTTTGAGAGAATGGGCAGATATTGTACAATCCAGGTGTGCAAAGCTCTTAGAGACTTACCCAAAACATTTATTGTTTTAGAGGTGTGAATACTTATGCAAATGAGATATTTCTGTATTAATGTTCAATAAATGTGTAAACATTTCTAAACACATGATTTCAGTTTGTGTAGATGAGTGACAAAAACAATCTACTTAATCCATTTTGAATTCAGGCTGTAACACAACAAAATGTAGAATAAAGGGGTATGAAAACTTTCTAAAGGCACTGTACCTGGTTAAATAAAGGCTAAATAAATGCCAAATAACTAAATAAACTTAGCAGTAAAGAGTAAACACATGAAAAGTAGGAACTGGGTGTCCACAATCAGGTGGACCCTTTTGGTGATCTGGTAGAAAGTGACCTTTCCTTGAGCTTAATTGATTTTTGATTGGCTCAACAATAATGACTTCAACAGAAATAGAAAATGTGTTTGCGAGAACATTCTCCAATTCGTAGTCACAAACAGATGACAGAGATGAACTTGCAGCATAGGAAGGATACTGATCTCGTTATCGCGCTGAGTCAACATTTCCCTCAGCTTGGTCAGGTCTGCAGGCTGGAGCTGGGGGCTGTGTTTTTGGTCTGGGACTACCACAGGTGGGGGAGGGCTTGGGTGGTCGCCTCCCTCGTCTCCAATAGACAACCTCTCTCGTATCATTACCTGTGAAAGGGGACACAAATAACAAAAACACAAGATTAACCCCCCTCTAAAAACGAATTGCACACCACCCAACATCAACACAACCACATTACACAGTTCAATAAACTGCAATACACATTCCACAATCCAATCACAAATGTACATTCAACCCGCACTCTAGCAGTACATTCTCAACCCACCCTGACCCCCATACCTCCTGAAAACCCTTGACATTATTGACCATCTCAAACTCAACCCTAAGTTACACTACCGTTCAAAAGTTTGGGGTCACTTAGAAATGTTCTTGTTTTTCAAAGAAAAGCAAATTTTATGTCCATTAAAATAACATCAAATTGATCAGAAATACAGTGTAGACATTGTTAATGTTGAAAATTACTTTTAATGGAATATCTATATGGGCATACAAAGGTCCATTATCAGCAACCATCACTCCTGTGTTCCAGTGGCACGATGTGTTAGCTAATCCAGGTTTATAATTTTAAAAGGCTAATTGATCATTAGAAAAACATTTTTTTAATTATAGTAGCACAGCTCAAAACTGCTGTGCTAATTAAAGAAGCAATAAAACTGTCCTGGTTTAGACAACTTGAGTATCTGAGCATCAGCATTCGTGGGTTCGATTACAGGCTCAAAATGGCCAGAAACAAAGAACTTTCTTCTGAAACGTGTAAGTCTATTCTTGTTCTGAGAAATGAAGGCTATTCCATGCAAAAAATTGCCAAAAAACTGAAGATCTTGTACAACGCTGTGTACAACTCCCTTTACAGAACAGAGCAAACTGTCTCTAACCAGAATAGAAAGGGGAGTGGGAGGTCACAGTGCACAACTGAGCAAGAGGACAAGTACACTGCTCAAAAAAATAAAAAATAAAGGGAACACTAAAATAACACATCCTCGATCTGAATGAAAGAAATATTCTTATTAACTACTTTTTTCTTTACATTTTTGAATGTGCTGACAAAACAAATCACGCAAATATTAACAATGGAAATCAAATTTATCAACCCATGGAGGTCTGGATTTGGAGTCACACTCAAAATTAAAGTGGAAAACCACACTACAGGCTGATCCAACTTTGATGTAATGTCCTTAAAACAAGTCAAAATTAGGCTCAGTAGTGTGTGTGTGGCCTCCACGTGCCTGTATGACCTCCCTACAACGCCTGGGCATGCTCCTGATGAGGTGGCGGATGGTCTCCTGAGGGATCTCCTCCCAGACCTGGACTAAAGCATCCGCCAAGTCCTGGAAAGTCTGTGGTGGATGGAGCGAGACATGATGTCCCAGATGTGCACAATTGGATTCAGGACTGGGGAACGGGCGGGCCAGTCCATAGCATCAATGCCTTCCTCTTGCAGGAACTGCTGACACACTCCAGCCACATGAGGTCTAGCATTGTCTTGCATTAGGAGGAACCCTTTGAGCAGACACATGCACATTTGTGGCCTGCTGGAGGTAATTTTGCAGTGCTCCTCCTGCTCCTCCTTGCACAAAGGCAGAGGTAGCGGTCCTGCTGCTGGGTTGTTGCCCTCCTATGGCCTCCTCCACGTCTCCTGATGTACTGGCGTGTCTCCTGGTAGCGCCTCCATGCTCTGGACACTACGCTGACAGACACAGCAAACCTTCTTGCCAAAGCACCAAAGCACCCCCACACCATAACACCTCCTCCTCCATGCTTTACGTGGGAAATACACATGCAGACATCATCCGTTCACCCACACCGCGTCTCACAAAGACACGGCGGTTGGAACCAAACATCTCTAATTTGGACACATCAGAACAAGGGACAAATTTCCACTGGTCTAATGTCCATTGCTCGTGTTTCTTGCCCCAAGCAAGTCTCTTCTTACTATTGGTGTCATTTGGTAGTGGTTTCTTTGCAGCAATTTGACCATGATGGCCTGATTCACATACAGTGAGGGATACAAAGTATTTGATCCCCTGCTGATTTTGTATGTTTGCCCACTGACAAAGAAATGATCAGTCTATAATTTTAATGGTAGGTTCATTTGAACAATGAGAGACAGAATAACAACAACAAAAATCCAGAAAAACGCTATAATGTTATAAATTGATTTTATTTTAATGAGGGAAATAAGCATTTGAGCCCTCTGCATAACATGACTTAGTACTTGGTGGCAAAACCCTTGTTGGCAATCACAGAGGTCAGACGTTTCTTGTAGTTGGCCACCAGGTATGCACACATCTCAGGAGGGATTTTGTCCCACTCCTCTTTGCAGATCTTCTCCAAGTCATTAAGGTTTAGAGGCTGATGTTTGGCAACTCAAACTTTCAGCTCCCTCCACAGATTTTCTATGAGATTAATGTCTGGAGACTGGCTAGGCCACTCCAGGACCTTAACAATATATTTCACTTGTCATTTTCATGAATAGGAATATTTTCTAGGAAGATTTATGTCCGTTGCGTTATGCTAATTAGTGTCAGATGATGACAACAGTCCCGTTCACGGGATGGGGTGTCACTACAGGTTAAACAGGTCAACATTCACAAAGCCGTGGGGCCAGACGGATTCCCAGGACGTTTATTCAAAGCATGCATGGACCAACTGGCAAGTGTCTACACTGACATTTTCAACCTCTCCCTGACTGAGTGTGTAATAACATCATGTTTCAAGCAGACAGCCATGGTCCCTGTTCCCAAGGAGGTGAAGGTAACCTGCCTAAATGATTACCTCCCCGTAGCACTCACTTCGGTAACCATGAAGGGCTGGTCATGGCTCACATCAACAGCGTCATCACAGATACCCTAGACCCACTCCAATTCGCATACCGCCCCAACAGATCCACAGATGACGCAATCTGAATCGCACTCCACTCTGCCCTTTTCCACCTGGACAAAAGGAACACCTATGTGAGAATGCTGTTCATTGTCTACAGCTCATCTTTCAACACCATCGTGCCCTCAAAGCTCATCACTAAGCTAAGGACCATGGGACTAAACACCTCCCTCTGCAACTGGATCCTGGACTTCCTGACGGGCCACCCCCAGATGGTAAGGGTAGGCAACAATACGTTTGCCATATTTATCCTCAACACTGGGGCCCCTCAGGGGTGCTTGTTTAGTCCCCTCCTGTCCTCCCTGTTCACACATGACTGCGTGGCTAAACACGACTCCAACACCATCATTAAGTTTGCTGACGACACAACTGTAGTAGGCCTGATCACCGACAACGATGAGACAGCCTATAGGAAGGAGGTCAGAGACCTGGCAGTGTGGTGCCAGGACAACAACCTCTCCCTCAATGTGAGCAAGACAAAGGATCTGATTGTGGACTACTGTAAAAGGCGGTAGAGGAAGGTAGAGGAAGGCTCCCAAGTCATAGACTGTTCTCTCTGCTACAAAACGACAAGGGCCCTGAACAGCTTCTGTGTACATATATTTTATATATATATATTTTATATATTTTATATATATATATTTTATATATTTTATATATATATATTTTATATATATATATATATATATATATATATATATATATATATATATATATATATATATATATATATATATATATATATATATATATATTATATATATATATATATATATATATATATATATATATATATATATATAATATATATATATATATATATATATATATATATATATATATATATATATAAAATATATATATATATATATATATATATATATATATATAATATATATATATATATATATAAAATATATATATATAAAATATATAAAATATATATATATAAAATATATAAAATATATATATATAAAATATATAAAATATATATATATAAAATATATATATATATAAAATATATAAAATATATATAAAATATATATATATATATATATATATATACATGTCAGCAACGTGTGTGGCTGAAATAGTAGAATCCACTCATTTGAACGGGTGTCCACATACTCTTGTGTATGTATATATATATATATATAAAATATATGTACACAGAAGCTGTTCAGGGTCCTTGTCGTTTTGTATATATATATATATATATATATATATATATATATATATATATACACAAGAGTATGTGGACACCCGTTCAAATGAGTGGATTCTGCTATTTCCGCCACACACGTTGCTGACATGTGTATACAATCCTTACAATCTCCATAGACAAGCATTGGCAGTAGAATGGCCTTACTGAATTGGTCAGTGATTTTGAACTTGGTACCTTAGTGGAACGTGGTACCTTTGTCAAATGAGAGATCAGGATCGAGAGTAAAGACGAGGTCCTTTACAGTTTTTTTTGAGATAACTGTACAACCATCAAGATTAATTGTCAGATCCAACAGAAGATCTCTTTGCTACTTGGGACCTAGAATTAGCATCTCTGTTTTGTCCGAGTTTAAAAGTTAAGATTTTTCCGCCATTCCCTTCCTTATGAAAGGAAAGTTAACATTATGTTTCCGAATGACGTCACCAAGAGGTAAAATATATAGTGAAAACAATAGTGGTCCTAAAACCGAACCTTAAGGAACACCGACATTTGCGGAGGACAAACCATCCACAGAGGCAAACTGATATCTTTCCGACAGATAAGATCTAAACCAGGCCAGAACTTGTCTGTGTAGACCAATTTGGGTTTCCAATCTCTCCAAAAGAATGTGGTGATCGTTGGTATCAAAAGCAGCACTAAGGTCTAGGAGCACGAGGACAGATACAGAGCCTTGGTCTGACGCCATTAAAAGGTAATTTACCACCTTCACGAGTGCAGTCTCCGTGCTATGATGAGGTCTTAAACCAGACCGAAGCGTTTCGTATACATTGTTTGTCTTCAGGAAGACAGTGAGTTGCTGCATCATCTTTTTCAAAATTATTTGAGAGGAATGGGAGATTCGATACAGGCCGATAGTTTTTTATATTTTCTGCGTCAAGGTTTGGATTTTTCTAGAGAGGCTTTGTTACTGCCACTTTTAGTGAGTTTGGTACACATCCGGTGGATAGGGAGTTGTTTATTATTTTCGACATAGGAGGGCCAAGCACAGGAAGCAGCTCTCAGTAGTTTAGTTGGAATAGGGTCCAGTATGCAGCTTGAGGGTTTAGAGGCCATATGATTATTTTCATTCATGTGTCAATATATTTAGTATTTCAAAACTTGAGTGTCTCCCTTGATCCTAGGTCCTGGCAGTGTTGTACAGACTCCGGACAACTGAGCTTTGGAGAAATGCACAGATTTATAGAGAAGTCTGTAATTTGCTTTCAAATGATCATGATCTTTTCGGCGAAGAAGTTCATGAATTTATCACTGCTGAAGGGAAAGCCATTTTCTCTTGGGGAAAGGTGCTTTTTAGTTAGCTTTGCGACAGTATCAAAAATAAATGTTGGATTGTTCTTATTCTACTCAATTAAGTTGGAAAAATAAGATGATCGAGCAGCAGTGAGGGCTCTTCGATACTGCATACTTTCCAAGCTAATCGGAAGACCTCCAGTTTGGTGTAACGCCATTCCCGTTCCAATTTTCAGTTCTCAGGTATTTTCTGTACACCAGGGAGTTTCTTATGACAAATGTTTTTTGTTTTTAGGGGTGCGACTACATCTAGGGAATTACGCAAAGTTCAGTTTAGTTCCTCAGTTAGGTTTTTAACCAATTTTTGTGCTTGGGTAGGTGGAGGGAGTCTGGAAGGGCATCTAGGAATCTTTGGGTTGTCCGAGAATATGTAGCACAACTTTTGATGAACCTTGGTTGGGGTCGAGCAGAATTATTTGTTGCGATTGCAAACATAATAACATAGTGGTCCGTGAGTCCAGGAGGAAAAACAATATTTATTCCAGGGGACAACACTAGGTGTAGTATGACTGTGGAAATTAGTATGTTGGACAAAACCCACTGGGTCAATGATTGCTTCGAAAGCCTTTTGGAGTGGGTCTGTGGACTTTTCCATATGAATATTAGTCACCAAAAATGTGAATATTATCTGCCATGACTACAAGGTCCGATGGGAATTCAGGGAACTCAGTGAGGAACGCTGTATATGGCCCAGGAGGCCTGTAAACAGAAACTATAACAAGTGATTGAGTTGGCTGCATAGATTTCATGACTGGAAGCTCAAAAGACAAAAATGCAGTCTTTTTTTTGTAAATTCAAATTTGCTTTTGTAAATGTTAACAACACCTCCGCCTTTGCTGGATGCGCGGGGGATTTGGTCATTTGTGTAACCAGGAGGAGGGGCTCATTTAACACAGTGAATTCATCAGGCTTAAGCCATGTTTCAGTCAGGCCAATCACATCAAGATTATGATCAGTGATTAGTTAATTGACTATAACTGCCTTTGAAGTGAGGGATCTAACAATAAGTACCCCTATTTTGAGATGTGCGATATCACAATCTATTTCAATAATGACAGGAATGGAGTGGGTCTTTATTCCTGTGCGATTGCAAGAGCAAACACTGCCATGTTTAGTTTTACCCAACCTAGATTGAGGCACATACATGGCCTCAATGGGGGCATCTAAACGGACTACACTGACTGTGCTAGTGGCTGACTCCACTCAGCTGGCACTAAGCTGCGAGGCACCCTCGGCCTGAGGCTCCATGCAAGATCTCACCTCGTGGAGTTGCAATGATCATGAGAACGGTGAGGAATCAGCCCAGAACTACACGGGAGGATCTTGTCAATGATCTCAAGGCAGCTGGGACCATAGTCATCAAGAAAACAATTGGTAACATACTACGCCGTGAAGGACTGAAATCCTGCAGCGCCTGCAAGGTCCCCCTGCTCAAGAAAGCACATATACATGCCCATCTGAAGTTTGCCAATGAACATCTGAATGATTCAGAGGACAACTGGGTGAAAGTGTTGTGGTCAGATGAGACCAAAATGGAGCTCTTTGGCATCAACTCAACTTGCTGTGTTTGGAGGAGGAGGAATGCTGCCTATGACCCTAAGAACACCATCCCCACCGTCAAACATGGAGGTGGAAACATTATGCTTTGGGGGTGTTTTTCTGCTAAGGGAAGAGAACAACTTCACCGCATCAAAGGGACGATGGACGGGGGCCACGTACTGTCAAATATTGGGTGAGAACCTCCTTCCCTCAGCCAGGGCATTGAAAATGGGTCGTGGATGGGTATTCCAGCATTCCAGCATGGGTCCTGTGTGGCTCAGTCGGTAGAGCATGGCGCTTGCAACGCCAAGCGTCGTGGGTTCGATTCCCGCTGGGACCACCCATATGTAAAAGTAGTGGCCCCAGCCGACTTGTAAGTCGCTTTGGACAAAAGCGTCTGCTAAATGGGATATATTATTATTATTATTATATATATTATGACAATGACCCAAAACTCACGGCCAAGGCAACAAAGGAGTGGCTCAAGAAGAAGCACATTAATCATCCTGTCATCTCAGATTTTCTAAATATGCTTTACAGCCAACGCTAGACAAGCATTTGTGCACGTTTATCATAGCCTAGCATAGCATTATGCCTTGCTAGCAGCAGGCAACCTTGTCACAAAAATCAGAAAAGCAATAAAATTAAATTGTTTACCATTGATGAACTTTGGACGTTTTCACTCACGAGACTCCCAGGTAGACAGCCAAAGTTCATTTTTTCCCAAAATATTATTTTTGTAGGCGAAATAGCTCCGTTTGTTCTTCACGTTTGGCTGAGAAATTGCATGAAATTGCGGTCACCTCCGAAAAATATTCCAAATTAGCTCCATAATATCGACAGAAACATGGCAAACGTTGTTTAGAATCCATCCTCAAGATGTTTTTCTCATGTCTATTCGATAATATATCCGTTGCGACAATTCGTTTTTCACTAGGACCGATTGGAATAATGGCTACCTCTGTATTTTACGCGAGAATCTCTCTCGGAGCCACCATGTGACCACTTACGCAATGTGGCCGCCTATGGCTATTCTTCAACAGAAATGCGTAAAACTACGTCAAAATGCTGTAGACACCTTGGGGAATACGTAGAAAGCGTAAGCTCGTTGATGGTACATTCACAGCTGAATAGGGAGTCATTGGAACGCAGCGCTTTCAAAACCTGGGGCACTTCCGTGTTGGAATTTTCTCAGGCTTTCGCCTGCAACATCAGTTCTGTTATACTCACAGACAATATTTGTACAGTTTTGGAAACGTTAGAGTGTCTTCTATCCAAAGCTGTCAATTATATGCATATTCTAGCATCTTTTCCTGACAAAATATCCCGTTTAAAACGTGAACGTTTTTTTCCCAAAAATGAAAATACTGCCCCCAAACACCAAGAGGTTAATGGCCTTGCTCACATCAGCTACCGAGAGCGTGATCACACAGTAGTCCGGAACAGCTGGTGCTGTCATGCATGATTCAGTGTTGCTTGCCATGAAAGCGAACATAAAAAGGCATTTATCCTGTCTGGTAGGCTCGTGTCACTAGGCAGCTCACGGCTGGGTTTCCCTTTGTAGTCCACAATAGTTTTCAAGCCCTGCCACATCTGACGAGCATCAGAGCCAGTGAAGTAGGATTCAATCTTAATCCTGTATTGACGCTTAATCCTGTATTGACGCTTTGCTTGTTTGATGGTTCATCTAAGGGCATAGCAGGATTTCTTATAAGCGTCCGGATTTGTGTCCCACTCCTTGAAAGTGGCAGCTCAAACCTTTAGCTCAATGCGGATGTTGCCTGTAATCCATGGATTTTGGTTGGAATATAAACGCACGGTCACTATTGGGATGACATCGTCAATGCACTTATTGATGAAGCCAGTGACTGCAGTGGAACAGTCCTCAATGGCATTGGATGAATCCCGGAACATATTCCAGTCTGTGCTAGCTAAAAAGTCCGCATCATCTGACCACTTCCGAATTGAACGAGTCACTGGTACTTCATGCTTTAGTTTTTGCTTGTAGGCAGGAATCAGGAGGATAGAATTATGGTTAGATTTGCCAAATGGAGGGTGAGGGAGAGTTATGTATGCATCTCCGTGTGGAGTAAAGGTGGTATAAAGTTTTTTTTCACTGGTTGCATATATTTCATGCTGGTAGAAATTAGGATTTAAAAAAAACATTGCCTGCATTAAAGTCCCCGGCCTCAAGGAGGACGACTTCTGGATGAGCATTTTCTTGTTTTCTTAATACCTCGAGACTTCTTTAGTATTAGACATCGCGCACTGCTGTTATTGACAAATAGACACACACCCCTGCCCCTCGTCTTACCAGACGTAGCTTCTCTGTCCTGCCGATGCATGGAGAAAAACGGCAGATCTATATTATCTGTGTCGTCGTTCAGCCACGACTTGGTGAAACATAAGCTATTACAGTTTTTAATGTCCTGTTGGTAGGATAGTCTTGATCATATATCATCCATTTTGTTTTCTAATGAAAGCAAGTTGGCCAATAGAATGAACGGTAGTGGAAGTTTACTCCTACGAATTCTCAGAAGGAAACCCGACCTCCACCTCCTTTTACTCTGTCTTTTCTTCACACAAATGATGGGGATTTAGGGTCGTTCCCAAGAAAGCAGTATATCCTTCGCGTCGGACTTGTAAAATAAAAAATCTTTGTCCAGTTCGAGTTGAGTATTCGCTGTTCTGATGTCCAGAAGTTATTTTTGGTCATAAGAGATGACCAACATTATGTACAAAATAAGTTTTAAAAAATTAAAGTTACAAACAATGCAAAAAAAACTAACAAAATAGTACAGTTAGTTAGGAGTCTGTAAATTGTCAGCCATCCCCTCCGGCACCATTCTATTCTATGACCAGCCTTTGAAAGAATGTAATGTGTACAGATGTGAGTGCAATCGGCTATAGTCATTTAGACAGGTTACCTTGACATTCTTGTGCACAGAGACTATGGTGGTCTGCATGAAACATGTGGGTATTACAGACAGGGTCAGGGAAAAGTTGTCCTGGGGCCATGTGAATGTTAACTTGTCTTACTCACATCAGTCACAGTGAGCGAGATCATACAGTCGTCCGGAACAGCTGGTGTTTTGATGCATAGTTTAGTGTTGTTTGACTCGAAGCGAGCATAGAAGGCATTTAGCTTGTCTGGTAGGCTCGCGTCACTGGGCAGCTCTTGGCTGGGTGTCCCTTTGTAATCCGTGATAGTTTGTAAGCCTAGTCACATCTGACGAGCGCCAGAGCCGGCGTAGTAGGATTCGATCTTAGTCCTGAAGCGATGATTTTCTTGTTTAATGGCTTATCTGAGGACGTAGTGAGACTTCTTATAAACTTCAGGATTAGTGTACAGCTTCTTGAAAGTGGCAGCTCTAAACTTTAGCTCAGTACAGCTGTTGCCTGTAATCCATGGTTTATGGTTGGGATATGTAGGTACGGTCATTGTGGGACGACGTAGTAGATGCAGTTATTAATGAACCTGGTGACTGATGTGATAAACTGGTCAAGGAATCCCGGAACATATTTCCAGTCTGTGCTAGCGAAACCGTCCTGAAACTTAGCATCCACTTCATCGGACCACTTCTATATCGAGTGTGTCACTGGTACTTTCCGTTTAATTTTTTTCTTGAAAGCAGGAATCAGGAGGATATAGCTATGGTCAGATTTACTAAAGGGAGGGCAAGGGAGAGCCTTGTTTGCATTTCTATGTGTGGAGTAAAGGTGATCCAGAGTTTTGTTGCCACTGGGTTGTATTTGTATGTATTGGGGATCTCCATTATCTGCTGGGTTTGGGGATTGTGAAGAGAAATCTGGTGCCATGTAAGGTAGGGTCTTCATAGGTGTGCTACTAGTTTAAACAGACAGCTCTGTGCATTCATATTGTCAACACGTCTTACAAAAACAAGTAGTGATGAAGTCAATCTCTCCTCCACTTTGAGCTATGAGAGATTGATATGCATATTATTAATGTTAGCTCTGCATGTACAGCTGAAGTTGGAAGTTTACATACACTTCGATTGGAGTCATTGAAACTCGTTTTTCAACCACTCCACACATTTTTTGTTAACAAACTATAGTTTTGGCAATTCGGTTAGGACATCTATTTTGTGCAAAAAACATTGTTTTACAGACAGATTTTTTCACTTATAAATCACAGTATTCCAGTGGGTCAGAAGTTTTCATACACTAAGTTGACTGTGCCTTTAAACAGCTTGGAAAATTCCAGAAAATTATGTCATGGCTTTAGAAGCTTCTGATGGGCTAATTGACATAATTTGAGTCAATTGGAGGTGTACCTGTGGATGTATTTCAAGGCCAACCTTCAAACTCAGTGCCTCTTTGCTTGACATCATGGGAAAATCAAAATAAATCAGTCAAGACCACAGAAAAAAATTGCAGACCTCCACAAGTCTGGTTCATCCTTGGGATCAATATCCAAACGCCTGAAGGTACCACGTTCATCTGTACAAACAATAGTACGCAAGTATAAACACCATGGCACCACACAGCAGTCATACCGTTCAGGAAGAAGATGTGTTCTGTCTCCTAGAGATTAACGTATTTTAGTGCGAAAAGTGCAAATCAATCCCAGAACAGCAGCAAAGGACCTTGAGAAGGTGCTAGAGGAAACAGGTACAAAATTATCTATAACCACAGTAAAACGAGTCCTATATCCACTTAACCTGAAAGGCCGCTCAGCAAGGAAGAAGCCACTGTTCCAAAACCGCCATAAAAAAGCCAGACTACGGTTTGCACATGGGTACAAAGATCGTACTTTTTGGAGAAATGTCCTCTGGTCTGATGAAACAAAAATAGAACTGTTTAGCCATAACAACCATTGTTATGTTTGGAGGAAAAAGGGGAGGCTTGCAAGCCGAAGAACACCATCCCAACCATAAAGCACGGGGGTGGCAGCATCATGTTGTGTGGGTGCTTTGCTGCAGGAGGGATTGGTGCACCTCACAAAATAGATGTCACATGAGGCAGGAAAATTATGTGGATATTGTGGCAAACCTCTTCAAGGTTAGGAGCGTTTGTCTCAAACTAAGTGGTAAACTGTCACCAAATCACCCAAGAATGAGAGTTCTTTCGAACAGGACAGTACCTGTGTGTTTGTTTCTCCGTCCTGGTCCACCCAGGCTGTAGGCGAGGTCAAGGATAGCAGGGTTCGGTACACGAATCGGGTTCTCGGTAGGTCCAGGTCCAAACGCCAACAGGTAAGTCCAAAACAGTCCAGCTCATACACGGTAAATCCAGCCAATCTCTATAGTCTCTTTCTCTATTGTTCATAGATCCTTCCAGCACTCTTTTCTTCTCTTCCTGGTTTTTCTTGACCCTTTATCTGTGGGTTGGCTCCACCTTCTGAGGGTTCCCCTTGCTTCTGGGACTTGTAGTTTTGGTGGTCGGCCATTTTGTGATCTGTAGTTCTGACAGGGGTGGCCATTTTAGTGATCGGGCAGAGCCCGTTTATTACTTCTGCTCTCACATATCTGCCATTTACCACTCGACCCCCTTCTTTGCCACACATCTCTCCCCCTAGATCCGACCCCCTAGGTCGGGCTACCGCAGCAAAATATGCGTGCATGCGGGATAACCCATCCACGTTTCCCATTTCCTTCCCTGCTCTGTGTTTCAAGTCAAAATGAAACGGTTGGAGACTCAAAAACCACCGCATCACCCGAGCGTTCTTCTCTTTAGCCCTATGCATCCAGGTGAGTGGGGCATGGTCACTGATGAGGGTGAAGTGGCGCCCCAGCAGGTAGTATTTCAGGCTTTCTAGAGCCCACTTTACTGCCAGCGCCTCTTTCTCAACGACTGAGTAGTTGGTTTCCCGTGGTTCCAGCTTCCTGCTTAAAAACAGGATGGGGTGTTCCACCCCTTCTACCTCTTGGGATAGCACTGCTCCCAAGCCAACCTCTGAGGCATCCGTCTGAACCATAAACTCTCTCTCAAAGTCTGGTACCACCAGTACTGGATTACAGCAGACAGCCTCCTGTAATGTCCTAAATGCTTTGGTGGCCCTTTCATCCCATTTGACCATGTTTGGCCCTCTGGCTCTAGTCATGTCGGTAAGTGGGGCGGCCACTGTGGCATAACTTGGGATGAACTTCCGGTAGTAACCCGTCAGCCCTAGGAAGGCTCGAACCTGCTTCTTATTTACTGGTTTCGGCCATTCTCTAATTGCCTTCACCTTCTTATGTTGGGGATTGATTAACCCTCTTCCCACAGTGTATCCCAGATACTCTGTTTCCTCTAACCCAGGGGTGTCAAAGTCAAATGGACGGAGGGCCAAATAAAAAATTTAGCTACAAGCCGAGGGCCGGACTGTTCGAATGTTCATTGAAAAATTTTTAAATGACGCATATAGTCTAGTGAACCTAATTGAACCTACTGAAAACCTAACAAATATATTCCAATATGATCAGATAAATAAAGCAATATTTTCTTATGGCTCTGTCAGTAATCTTTAATTTTCAACAGACACAAAAGACAAATTTCCTTTATATAAAAATCCCCATAACATGAACATTAAATGAAAGAAACCGGTATTCAAGGCACCATCAGTAGCCTATATTTTCTATTTTAGCAAAAGTGGGCTAAATTTACTTCAAAGAAAAAAACAATAATAGCAATTTTCTATCATCCACTCAACTGAAATATTTTTAAAATATAATTGGATTGAAATACAATAAAATAAAGTGCAAAAATCTATTAATCAAAAACAACACTTTGTTTAAGGAGAAGTAACATGCAGTGAAAACAAATATTAAACTTTAACTTTTAAACTTGAACTGAGTAAAAACTCTAAATATGTGATTGCACAGTAATGTTCACTTGTTTGAGGTTGAGGGTGATACTTGGTGGTGTCCCATCTTTTCCACAAGTTCATCAATGTTCGGGGTAAGGCTCTGAGCTGAGGAAATCCTCAGAATTGAGTGGAGGTGTTCAGCAGTAAGTCGACTTACTGACATCTTGACACCTCTTCATACAAATCATGCCCCGTAGTTGTGCCATGCATAGGACGTAAAGCCAAAAACTCCTCTGTCCCGCTTAGGCTGGAGTCCACTCCGCGGATGAAAATTGACAACTGGGCAATGTCAGAAATGTCGGTGCTCTCATCCACAGCCAAGGAATATGCAATGAAATCTTTTCCCTTTTTCACAAGCTGCTCTTTTAGATTGATGGACAACTGGTCTACTCTCTCGGCAATGGTGTTTCTGCTCAGACTCACATTTAAAAAGAGTTGCCTTTTTTCTGGGCAAACTTCGTCACAAACTTTAATCATGCAGTTTTTGATGAAATCCCCCTCCGTAAATGGCCGGGCTGATTTAGCGATCTCTTCTGCCAAAATAAAACTGGCCTTGACAGCAGCCTGGCCTTGTGATTTGGCTTTTTTGAACAGAGCCTGTCGAGATTTGAGGCCTCGTTTTAATTCCTCTGCCTTTTGTAGCCTTTGTTCCATGTCCATATTCTTGTTTTTGTCCGCGTGTTTCGTTTCATAATGTCGTCTCAGATTATACTCTTTCAGTACCGCCACACTTTCTCCACACAGAAGACACACAGGTTTTCCAGCTACCTCCGTGAACATATACTCCGACTCCCACCTTGTTTGAAACCCCCGGTTCTCAGTGTCCACCTTCCGTTTTGCCATTTTTGATGGGTATCTGAAAGTTAATTTTACTGTGATGCTGACGACTGCTGTGCCAATAAATATTGAAATGAAGCAGCCTACTGCTCGGTGCGTCACCGTTGCATTGTGGGGAATGTAGTATTGGTGCGTGTAAAAGATCTGCGGGCTGCCGGCTTGCTGCGGTCTGCGGGCCGGTTCTAATAATAAATCAAGATCATCCCAGGGGCCGTAAAAAACCTTCTCGCGGGCCGGATGTGGCCCGCGGGCCTTGACTCGGGCCTTGACATATGTGCTCTAACCCCACATAACACTTGGCAGGGAGCCCTGCCTTTCTAAGGGCGTCTAACACTGCCTGTACCCGGGGTAAGTGGGATTCCCAATCTGGGCTGTAGATCCCCACGTCATCTAAATAAGCTGCGGCATATGCTTTGTGCGGTTTCATGAGCTAGATCCAGTACTGTCCTCCGGTACCGAGTGGGAACCAACAACTGTTCCACCACGTCAACCCCTATTTTCGAGACTCTGTACACCAAACCCTTTTTCATGATGAAGTGGGGAAAACTATTAGGCATCATACCAACATTTATGGGAGTACCATCTACGACCTGCACATCTGCTCTGGCTTGCTGCAGGGTTGGATCCTGGTTTTGGGCCGTCCCAAAATTAGTCAAGGAACCTGCCAGGTCTGCGGGTTCTAGATCGTCGTCTTCTGGATTCAGACTGACCCCAGCCCCACTAGTACCGGGCTGTTCGTTATAAGCGAGGTTTGCCACTTCATCCTCCTCCTCCCCTACTAGCACTTGTGATGTTGTCCCCTGGGAGACCTCTTTTCCTGGCTTTGGTTGAAGGCCCCATGCTTCTTCCTGCTTGGTCAGGGTTGTTGGCTTCTCAAACATGCCATTCTTGTGGCCTAACTTCGCAAAGTTAGGAAAGTCTCTACCCAATATTACATCATATGGCATCTTTGGGACCACACCGACCTCATAATCCAGCAGACCGTCCTCTGTTTGTATGCTCACTAAGGCCGTGGGGTACAGACGGGTATCTCCATGAATGCATGTAACACTGATATCCTGTCTTGTATCCAGTTTATGATTCGGCACTAGGCTTGCAACGACCAGGGTTAGCATACTGCCGGAATCCAGCAGTGCTTCAACCTCTTTCCCTTCAACCTTCACCCTGCACATATGTTTGTTTCTTGATCTTTCAAGTACAGTGGTTACAACAGGACATGCATACCGTATATCATCTTCATTTTCACTGAAGTTACATTGCATTGGCTCTTCTTTAATAGGGCAGTAGGCTGCAATATGTCCTGGTTGATTACAATTGTAACAGATAATAGGGGTTCGGGGGGGAGACCCCCTCGACACCCAGTCCCGGTTTCTGTATTTTCCCTTAGTGTCTCGGCCTGATTCTGATTCTTTCCTCATGGCCCCACGCTGCTCTCTTGCCCCTCTATATGCTGGGACAGCCTTACCCTGTCCGCTGGTTTGCCCATGCCTGGGGAACGGGAATCTTTCCTCCTGTGCCTGCTCAGCTGTTCCTGCCATACAATACCGTTCAACCAGGCCCACGAGATGGTCGGCGGAAAGTACCTCGTTCTGGCCAACCCATCGTCTCACTTCTTGGGGTAGACCTCGCTGAAACTGGTTGAGTACGATGGTCTCGACGATCTCGGCGGATGACCGGGTCTCTGGTCGCAACCATTTCCGTGCCAGGTGAATCAAGTCGAACATCTGTGTTCGTGGGGTTGTCCCGGTCGGTAGGACCACTGGTGGAAGCGGTGTGCCCTCACGGTATTGGTCACTCCCAGTCTAGTCAGGATCTCTCCCTTTAGTTTATCGTAATCCTGTGCATCTTTCAACTCCAGGTCGAAATACACTTTTTGAGCGTCCCCTGCCAGGTATGGTGCCAGAAGCCCTGCCCATTCTTCTTTTGGCCACTTCTCCCTCTCTGCCGTCCTTTCGAAGGTGGTAAGATATGCTTCCACATCATCCGGCGCTGTCATTTTTTGAAGAAAATGATTGGCCCTCCTCTGGGTGTTTGCAGCTGGTAATTGAGCCCCAATTTGGTCCGCTAGAACCTTTAGGCCTTCTCTTAACTCCCGGGTGTTTCTCTCTTGCTCTTCTCTGAGCAGCTGGTTGGTGCGGTGCTGGACCTGTAACGTGTCCTGATACATTCGCATTGCATCCTGATGAGCTATTTGTTGAGCTCTAGTTGCCTCTTGTTGGTCGGCCGCCGCTTGTAACAGGGCCTGTATGGCTCTCTCCATACTAATTTTCCTGAGAAACTGTCCTAACCAAACAAAGCCACAAAAAAAAACCTGACTCCCCTTTGGAGTGCTAACTGAACATTTTTCTTTTTCTTCTACCTAACCAGTGGTATGGTTAGTCCATGCCCGCATCCTCCACCACGTGTGGCAAACCTCTTCAAGGTTAGGAGCGTTTGTCACAAACTAAGTGGTAAACTGTCACCAAATCACCCAAGAATGAGAGTTCTTTCGAACAGGACAGTACCTGTGTGTTTGTTTCTCCGTCCTGGTCCACCCAGGCCGTAGGCGAGGTCAAGGATAGCAGGGTTCGGTACACGAATCGGGTTCTCGGTAGGTCCAGGTCCAAACGCCAAAAGGTAAGTCCAAAACAGTCCAGCTCATACACGGTAAATCCAGCCAATCTCTATTGTCTCTTTCTCTATTGTTCATAGATCCTTCCAGCACTCTCTTCTTCTCTTCCTGGTTTTTCTTGACCCTTTATCTGTGGGTTGGCTCCACCTTCTGAGGGTTCCCCTTGCTTCTGGGACTTGTAGTTTTGGTGGTCGGCCATTTTGTGATCTGTAGTTCTGACAGGGGTGGCCATTTTAGTGATCGGGCAGAGCCCGTTTATTAGTTCTGCTCTCACATATCTGCCATTTACCACTCGACCCCCTTCTTTGCCACAATATATTGAAGCAACATCTCAAGACATCTGTCAGGATGTTAAAGCTTGGTCGCAAATGGGTCTCCAAATGGACAATGATCACAAGCATACTTTCAAAGATGTTGCGAAATGGCTTAAGGACAACCTTAGTCCAGATATTGGAGTGGCCATCACAAAGCCCTGACCTCCATCCTAAAGAAAATGTGTGGGCAGAACTGAAAAAGCGTGTGGGAGCAAGAAGGCCTACAAACCTGACTCATTTACACCAGCTCTGTCAAGAGAAATTCGCCCAAATTCACCCAATTTATTGTGGGAAGCTTGTGGAAGAATATCCGAAACGTTTGACCCAAGTTAACGTTTTATGGCTGCAGGGGCAGTATTGAGTAGCTTGGATGAAAGGTGCTCATATCAAACGGCCTGCACCTCAGGTCATAGTTGCTAATATTTGAATATTATTATTAGTATTGGATATAAAACACTCTGAAGTTTCTAAAACTGTTTGGATCATGTCTGTGAGTATAACAGAACTCATATAGCAGGTTAAAACCTGCGAAATTCCACTTCCTGTTCTTTTTCTGGGAGTGGCAGATTTTCAAACAAGGTCTCATTGAAATTACAGCGAGATATGGATGAGTCTTCACTTCCTACGCCTTCCACTAGATGTCAGCAGTCAATAGAACTTCGTCTGATGACTAATGTGAAGGGGGCTCGATTGACACAGGAAATAGTCACCACAGCCATGAGTGGATCATGCTTTCACCAGGCTCGTTCACAGGGGAAGGTCTTGCGTTCCACCGCTCATCTGAAGTAATTATATTCCTCTGGTTGGAATGTTATTCAAGATATATGTAAACCACATTCTAAAGATTGATTCAGCACATCGTCTGACATGTTCCTACAGACTGTTACGGAACATTTGGACATTTCGTCACGTTATAGTGGACTCACTTTGTGACTTTGGGATTATCAAACACGCTAACCAAAGTAGCTAATTGGACATAAATAACGAACATTTTCGAACAAATCAAGCATTTATTGTGGACCTGGGATTTCATAGGACTGCATTTTGATGAAGGAAACATTTGTCATGTATTTTCTGGTTTCTGTTGACTCCAACATGGAGGCTAATTTGGCTACTGTTCTGAGTGGCGTCTCAGATTATCGGACACTTTGGTGGGATTAACAACGAGAATAGCTTTAAAATGATATAAAACATGTATGTTTTAGGAATTGTAATTATGAGATTGCTGTGGTTTGAATTTGGCGCCCTCTATTTTCACTGGTAGTTGTCATATCAATCCTGATATCGGGATTGCAGCCATAACAGGTTAAACAATTTAAAGGCAATGCTACCAAATACTAATTGAGTGTATGTAAACTTCTAATCCATTTGGAATGTGATGAAATAAATAAAAGCTGAAATAAATCATTCTCCCTACTATTATTCTGACATTGCACATTCTTAAAATAATTTTTACTAGGATTAAATGTCAGGAATTGTGAAAAACTGAGTTCAAATGTACTTGAGCATCCGGCGCCGACAGAGATAGCCGCCTCGCTTAGCGTTCAGGAAATGATGCAGTATTTAATTTTTTATGTATTATTTCTTACATTGTTACCCCAGGAAATCTTACGTTTTTTCACATTCAGCCGGGAGGAACTATTGGATATAAGAGCAACGTCAAATTACCAACATCACGACCAGGAATACGACTTTCCCGAAGCGGATCCTCTGTTTGATCCACCACCCAGGACAATGGCTCCGTAGACGGACACATCGCGCACCACTCCCGAGTTTACTATTTGACAACGTCCAGTCTCTTGACAACAAGGTAGACAAAATCCGAGCAAGGACTGCCACTCAGAGAGACATCAGAGATTGTAACATACTTTGTTTCACGGAAACGTGGCACATTCGAGACACGCTATCGGAGTCGATACAGCTACCTGGTTTCTTCACGCATCGCTCCAACAGAAACAAACAACTCTCTGGTAAGAAGAAGGGAGGGGGGGGTGTGCTTTATGATTAACGAGACGTGGTGTGATCATAACAACATACAGGAACTCAAGTCCTTTTGCTCACCTGACCTAGAATTCCTTACAATCAAATGTCGACTGCATTACCTACCAAGAGAATTCTCCTCGATATTAATCACAGCATATACCCCCCCCCCCAAGCAGACACTTTGACGGCTCTGAAACAACTTAATTGGACTCTATGTAAACTGGAAACCACATATCCTGAGGCTGCATTCATTGTAGATGGAGATTTTAACAAGGATAATCTGAAAACAAGACTCCCTAAATTTTATCAGGATATCTAATGCACTACCCGGGCGGAAAAAATCCTGGACCATTATTACTCTAACATCCACAACGCATACAAAGACCTGCCCCGCCCTCCTTTCGGAAAATCTGACCACGATTCTATTTTGTTGCTCCCAGCCTATAGACAGAAACTAAAACAGGAAACGCCCGTGCTTAGGTCTGTTCAATGCTGGTCCGACCAATCTGATTCCACGCTTCAAGATTTCTTTGAACACGTGGAAAGGGATATGTTCCGCATAGCGGCGGACAATAACATTGATGAGTTAACTAGCAAGTGCATCGGTGATGTTGTACCCACAGCAACTATTAAAACCTTCCCCAACCAGAAACCGTGGATTGATGGCAGCATTTGTGCAAAACTGAAAGTGCGAACCACAGCTTTTAAGCAGGGCAAGTTCGAATACATGTTCGAATACAAACAGTGTAGTTCGATGTTCCCACGTGCATCAAGAGGGCCACCATAGTTCCTGTTCCCAAGAAAGCTAAGGTAACTGAACTAAATGACTATCGCCCCGTGGCACTCACCTCCGTCATCATGAAGTGCTTTGAGAGACTAGTCAAGGATCATATCCCCCCTACCTACCAGTGGGTCTACCACTCCAATTTTCTTACCGGCCCAATCGGTCCACAGACAACGCAATCACAATCCCACTGCACACTGCCCTAACCCATCTGGACAAGAGGAATACCTATGTGGGAATGCTGTTTATTGACTACACCTCAACATTTAACACCATAGTACCCTTAAACTCGTCATTAAGCTCGAGACCCTGGGTCTCGACCCTGCCCTGTGCAACTGGGTCCTGGAGTTCCTGACGGGGCGTCCCCAGGTGGAGAGGGTAGGAAACAACATCTCCACCCCGCTGATCCTGGGGCCCCACAAGGGTGCGTTCTCAGCCGTCTCCTGTACTCCCTGTTCACCCATAACTGCGTGGCCATGCACGAAGGTGGAAAGTTTTAAGTTCCTTGGCGTACACACCACGGACATACTGAAATGGTCCACCCACACAGACAGCATGGTAAAGAGGGCGCAACAGCGCCTCTTCAACATCAGGAGGCTGAAGACATTTGGCTTTTCACCTAAAACACTTACAAACTTTCACAGATGCACAATCGAGAGCATCCTGTTGGGCTGTATCTCCGCCTGGTACGGCAACTGCACCGCCCACAATAGGAAGGCTCTCCAGATCATCAAGGACAACAACCACCTGAGCCACTGCCTGTTCACCCCGGTATCATCCAGAAGGCGAGGTCAGTACAGGTGCATCAAAGCTGGGACCGAGAGACTGAAAAACAGCTTCTATCTCAAAGCCATCAGACTGTTAGACAGCCATTACTAACAATGAGTGGCTGCTGCCAACATACTAACTCATCCTCAGCCACTTTAATAATTAAATATTGGATGTAATAAATGTATCACTAGTCACTTTAAACAATGCCACTTAATGCCAATATAATGTTCACATACCCAACACTACTCATATGTATATACTGTACTCTATACCATCTACTTCATCTTGCCTATGCCGTTGGGCCATCGCTCATCCATATATATTTTTATGTACATATTCTTATTAATTCCTTTACACTTGTGTGTATAAGGTAGTTGTTGTGAAATTGTTAGGTTAGATTACTCTGATATTTATTTTATTTTTCATTTCACCTTTATTTAACCACGTAGGCAAGTTGAGAACAAGTTCTCATTTACAATTGCGACCTGGCCAAGATAAAGCAAAGCAGTTTGACACAACAACACAGAGTTACACATGGAGTAAAACAAACATACAGTCAATAGTCCAGTAGAAAAATAAGTCTATATACAATGTGAGCAAATGAGGTGAGATAAGGGAAGTAAAGGCAAAACAAATTGGGGGAATGATTTAACCTTTCTGGTACGCTAGCGTCCCATCTTGACAACAGCCAGTGAAATTGCAGTGCGCCAAATTCAAAACAACAGAAATCCCATAATTAAAATTCCTCAAACATACAAGTATTATCCACCATTTTAAAGATACACTTTTTGTAAAGCCAACCACAGTGTTCGATTTCAAAAAGGCTTTACTGCGAAAGCATACCATGCGATTATGTTAGGTCAGCACCTAGTCACAGGAAACCATACAGCCATTTTTCAGCCAAAGAGAGGAGTCACAAAAAGCAGAAATAGAGATAAAATGAATCACTAGCCTTTGATGATCTTCATCAGATGGCACTCATAGGACTTCATGTTACACAATAGATGTATGCTTTGTTCGATAAAGATTATATTTATATCCAAAAATCTCAGTTTACATTGGCGCCTTTTGGTCAGAAATGCATTGTCTCAAACAAACATGAAAGTGCAGAGAGCCACACCAAATTACAGAAATACTCATAATAAACATTGATAAACGATACAAGTGTTCAACATGCAAATAAAGATAAACTTCTCCTTAAAACTTCTTGGTGACAGGGGGCAGTCTTTTCACGTCCGGGTGAAATGCAGGGCCTGTCTAGCATCACCACCCTGGATGGTTCCGACCTTGAATATGTAGACATCTATAAGTACCTAGGTATCTGGCTAGGCTGTAAACTCTCCTTCCAGACTCATATCAAACATCTTCAATCGAAAATTAAATCTAGAGTCGGCTTTCTATTCCGCAACAAAGCCTCCTTCACTCACGCCGCCAAACTTACCCTAGTAAAACTGACTATCCTACCGATCCTCGACTTCGGCGATGTCATCTAAAAAATTGCTTCCAACACTCTACTCAGCAAACTGGATGCAGTTTATCACAGTGCCATCCGTTTTGTCACTAAAGCACCTTATACCACCCACCACTGCGACCTGTATGCTCTAGTCGGCTGGCCCTCGCTACATATTCGTCGCCAGACCCACTGGCTCCAGGTCATCTACAAGTCCATGCTAGGTAAAGCTCCTCCTTATCTCAGTTCACTGGTCACGATGGCAACACCCACCCGTAGCACGCGCTCCAGCAGGTGTATTTCACTGATCATCCCTAAAGCCAACACCTCATTTGGCCGCCTTTCGTTCCAGTTCTCTGCTGCCTGTGACTGGAACGAATTGCAAAAATCACTGAAGTTGGAGACTTTTATCTCCCTCACCAACTTCAAACATCTGCTATCTGAGCAGCTAACCGATCGCTGCAGCTGTACATAGTCTATCGGTAAATAGCCCACCCATTTTTACCTACCTCATCCCCATACTGTTTTTTTTATTTACTTTTCTGCTCTTTTGCACACCAATATCTCTACCTGTACATGACCATCTGATCATTTATCACTCCAGTGTTAATCTGCAAAATTGTAATTATTCGCCAAACTCCTCATGCCTTTCGCACACAATGTATATAGACTCCCTTTTTTTCTACTGTGTTATTGACTTGTTAATTGTTTACTCCATGTGTAACTCTGTGTTGTCTGTTTACACTGCTATGCTTTATCTTGGCCAGGTCACAGTTGCAAATGAGAACTTGTTCTCAACTAGCCTACCTGGTTACATAAAGGTGAAAAAAAAAGTATGGTGGATAGGCTTTCCATGGAAAAACAGCCTTTCAAAAATAATAGTACGTCCGGGTTGGATTTTCCTCTGGCTTTTGCCTGCCATATCAGTTCTGGAATATTCACAGATATTATTTTAACAGTTTTGGAAATTTTAGAGTGTTTTCTATCTAATTATATGCATATCCTATCTTCTGGGCCTGAGTAGCAGGCAGTTTAATTTGGGTACGCTTTTCATCCAAAATTCCAAATGCTACCCTAGTGAAGTTAATGCAACCACTAGCATTAAAAGCACAGACATGCGCACACAGCAGTAGGCTATAAGCATAATGTTCTATTAGCAGGAAAACACCATTCACAAAAGTGACCTAGTGTGATTATGCATGTAATGCTTTTATTATGAAGGTGCATTGTTATGGTGAAAATCATCTTACCAAAGCTTGAAACTCACAAGCTGCTTATGTATGCCATTTCGCCTCTACACCCATTGTAAAATGTGTTAATGAGCTTCATTTTAAGAAGTTATTTGGCCACTTCAGTGATTAGAGGGAAAATAGAGACCATGGTGCTTGCCTACGGAGCTGTGAGGGGAACGGCACCGCAGTACCTCCAGGCTCTGATCAGGCCCTACACCCAAACAAGGGCACTGCGTTCATCCACCTCTGGCCTGCTCGCCTCCCTACCACTGAGGAAGTACAGTTCCCGCTCAGCCCAGTCAAAACTGTTCGCTGCTCTGGCCCCCCAATGGTGGAACAAACTCCCTCACGACGCCAGGACAGCGGAGTCAATCACCACCTTCCGGAGACACCTGAAACCCCACCTCTTCAAGGAATACCTAGGATAGGATAAAGCAATCCTTCTCACCCCCCCCCCCCTTAAATGATTTAGATGCACTATTGTAAAGTGGCTGTTCCACCGATGTCAGAAGGTGAATTCACCAATTTGTAAGTCGCTCTGGATAAGAGCGTCTGCTAAATGACTTAAATGTAAATGTAATAGAGTGCTGAGTAACAGGTAATTAGCAAGTTTGGTAGGCTACGAATGACCATCAGCAGCGTCACAGCTTGGAGAAGCCTATTTACCATGACTAAACTGTACATTTAGCCCTATCACAGACCAGCAAATATTCTTTACATGATCAACATTAGAATCACTACAAAACGTATTATATGACCTCTTATAAACTATATTAGGCTCAGCCTTGGGACTTTGGTTTCCTAGATATGGCTACATCTGATGGATTTGGATACTGCTTTAAAACAAATTTCTGCAGCAATGGTAAAGATGTGATCAATATATGTTGATGATTTCATTCCTGTGCTGTCTGTAACTACCCCGGTAGGTTGACCTGAACCAGGTTGCAGACATTAGTTACAGTTTGAAGCTTTTTCTTGAATGGGCAGCTTTATGAAAGACAGTCAATATTGAAATCAACCAGAAAATATACCTCCCTGTTGATATCGCATACATTATCAAGAATTTCACACATATTATCCAGATACTGACTGTTAGCATTTGGTTGTCTATAGCAGCTTCCCACAATAATGGTCATATTCAGACCTGCCAACCCTGTCCAACTTTTTAGAATACCTGACGCACGCAGCAAATTGGAGATTCGCATAGCACGTGCCGAATTGGGGTTGGAATACTTTCTTTCTTGACAGCATTCTATTTACACATATGGTAAAAGTCACTAACACAATCTAATTAGAAAGAACACACAAACGTTTATTTTATTTTATTTAAAAAATAATAACAAGTTATTTGTTTAGGTATAAAATGTACAAACGTCTTATCCACGCTATTAAAAAAAAAACTCTGATATGATAAGAACAAATGTTTGAAGCAGAGTATCAGTATCAAATAAACATGTCATCCATAATAAAAAAAGTTATGATAGGAAACAGTGGGTGAGAACAAATCTTCTAGAGACCTTCAAATGTTCAAGAAATCATTTCCTAGACAGATTTGCCTGATAGCTAGCAGATTTACCGCAGCAGGGCATCAGGGTAGACTTCTCTGTGGCAAACAGTTCCTCTGGTAATCATTGAAACCTTCTTGGTATCGAGGGCACTCAGCATGTCTGTACTGAGGGAGGCTCTGTACTGGGTTTTGTTCTTGGTAACGAGACTGAATAATTCATTCGCAGTCTGCATTGCTGTGGAATATCACCAATATCCCCAGCATCACAGCCCTAGGTGGGAATAGACCAGGCTGCCCCACCTTTTTATTGTGCCGATTTCTCTCCAGGCCTGATCCATGTGCATGTTGACCAGACTCTGCTCAAAGGTTGTTGCCTGATAGAGTCTAAACTCATCTTCCACCAGATCAACAGACACTCCCTCAGGAACAATGCAGGGAAAGCATGCCATGAAAAAGATGAGAACTTGTCAGTCTGCCTGTTGGCAATGTCAGCAACCACTGCATTCTGGAGGAGCACATCTCCAAATGGAAATTTCAGCAACATGTAGTCTACTGCAGAAGAAAATATATTTCTGACATCTGCATAGAAGGTCTTCAGATCCAGCTTGCCTTGGCCCCCAAGTTCAGTCTCTATAGTAGAGGAACGCTTGTCACCTCTCAAACAGGGCCAGTCACTAGGGCCAGCTCACAAGTATTGGCTTTTTAGACACGGTTCCTAATCAACGCTAAAAGCAAAATCATTTTGAAAACATAACAAAAACAAATGATCGCATCGACACAGACCGCAAACTGTCTACACAACGCTAGAGTAGGCTACCACAAAGGGAATCTGAACGCTGTTCGCCAGAAGAGTCCGGTGTTTCAGCCTATGTAAAGGTGCCTATTGTATTTCTTTGCAGCGCATACATCATTTCAGAATTTCGAAATTGAGAAAATCTCAAGTGCAAAGGCATGTTAGAAGCATGGCCTCTATAGCTAATACCGGACACTCATTCATCCATCATGCAGTCTTCAAACCTCCGACTCCATTTATTCCACAACACACAGAGCCGAAAAGGGTTTTGCCCATGTGTTTATGTACAGCTGACAGTCGGCAAACTCAGCATCACAACAAACAAGTGGTAGACGAGGTCGCTACGTCGAATAATGATGCATTAATCTCCATGTCCGTTGACACAAACTCCAAACATGTCTGTGTTGCAGCTCGAGAATCGGGATGTTAGATTTACTTAGTGGATTTTTAAAAATTAAAATGTTTAAAAAATATTTAAAAATCAAGCCCTATTCATTACTGTGCACTTTCAACTCGGATCCCGTACCTTTTTATTGTACCTTTATTTAACTAGGCAAGATCAGTTAAGAACAAATTCTTATTTTCAATGACGGCCTAGGAACAGTGGGTTAACTGCCTGTTCAGGGGCAGAACAACAGATTTGTACCTTGTCAGCTCGGTTCCGGTTACTAGTCCAACGCTCTAACCACTAGGCTACCCTGCCGCCCCTGCGTACATGGACAGAAAATTGCGTAGTTGGTACGCAAAATGTGTGCATGTTGGTAGGTCTGCATATTACTTAAACAGTATTTAACACATTTATAACCTTGTATTACTACCACTGTATCATCAAAGTGAGTTTCAGAGAATATGAATGTTACTAGCATGTTATTATCTGTTACTAACAAGTTACTGATTTCATGAACCTTGTTTCTTAGGCTACGTATGTTAATGTGGGCTATTTCTAGCACTTTTCTGAGATGCTTGATTGTTTTTATTGCTTTACTTGGAAGCTACACAGAAGTAGAAATGCTCATGTTATTTTATTTGATCTGAAAGTGCATGGTGACTTTCTACTAGGGCACACCACCTCAGTGCTAACAGTATATCTCTGGTTCATAGGTACATGATTACTGCATACAATAGCTGTAGGATCAACAGGGCAGGGCAGGTAGGGGGACATGAATTAAGTCCCTGCAGCATTACGACAACTCGGCAACAATGGTAGGGATTAACTTCTTCGATATAGGGGGCGCTCTTTTAATTTTTGGATAAAAAAACATTCCCGTTTTAAACAAGATATTTTGTCACGAAAAGATGCTCGACTATGCATATACTTGACAGCTTTGGAAAGAAAACACTCTGACGTTTCCAAAACTGCAAAGATATTATCTGTAAGTGCCACAAAACTTATGCTACAGGCGAAATCAAGATGAAATTTCAAACAGGAAATGGCCCAGATTCTGAATGATTCCAATGTCTCCTTATATGGCTGTGAATGCGCCAGGAATGAGCCTACACTTTCTGTCATTTCCCCAAGGTGTCTGCAGCATTGTGACGTTTTTGTAGGCATATCATTGGAAGATTGACCATAAGAGACTACATTTACCAGGTGCCCGCTTGGTGTCCTCCGTCGAAATTATTGCGTAATCTCCAGCTGCGTGCATGTTTCCATTTTCTTCAGAGTAGAAACACAACTGCCACTAATGATTTATCATCGAATAGATATGTGAAAAACACCTTGAGGATTGATTCTAAACAACGCTTGCCATGTTTCTGTCGATATTATGGAGTTAATTTGGAAAAAAGTTTGGCGTTGTAATGACTGAATTTTCAGGGTTTTTTCTTAGCCAAACGTGATGAACAAAACGGAGCGATTTCTCCTACACAAATAATCTTTTTGGAAAAACTGAACATTTGCTATCTAACTGGGAGTCTTCTCATTAAAAACATCTGAAGTTCTTCAAAGGTAAATTATTTTATTTGAATGCTTTTCTTGTTTTTGTGAAAATGTTGCCTGCTGAATGCTAGGCTAATGCTATGCTAGCTATCAATACCTCTTACACAAATGCTTGTGTAGCGATGGTTGAAAAGCATATTTTGAAAATCTGAGATGACAGTGTTGTTAACAAAAGGCTAGGCTTGTGAGTGAATATATTTCTTTCATTTCATTTGCGATTTTCATGAATAGTTAACATTGCGTTATGCTAATGAGCTTGAGGCTATGGTTACGCTCCCGGATACGGGATTGCTCGACGCTAGAGGTTAACTGAGCTGGTCTTGGGTCATTCATAAGTCATTGTCTCAGCGCAGCCTTGAAATATGTGAGTCCAGGAGCCAAGATGATTTGGATGGACTCTGTCATCCCTGTAGAGCTTTCTCTGTTTCCAGAAGGTGTCAAAGTTATCTATAAAAGTGATTCCAACAGTGGTACAGTAATCTTTTAGCCAGGTATGTAATGCCAGTAGCCTGCTGAATATTTCACACCCGCGGAACAACAATGGTACTGGACCTGAAGCAAATGGTCGCATTTTGGAATCTTTCAGTGCTAGAATCAGTTCTTTTAAATATATTTGCATAGGTTCCGAGCTAGCCCTCCTGATGTCGTTTTACCTGACATGGACTACGACAGCGTCTGTAGTAGAACGGTCGGAAGCAGCCTTGTAATGTCCTGTATCGAGGATAGCACAGGATATTTGCCACTTCGCCTGTAGTCCTCTGCAAGCAAACAGTTACTACATTGAAAGTCCAGGTGGTCCACATTGTCTCGGAATAAAGCCAAATAAACACAGTTCCTGCAGCGTTGAAAGCGTTCAATAGTGACCTCCATTTGAGACTGCTGGCCAGCTAGGCTACCTGGGATTCCGTGTCTCTCTTTCATACAGGGAATTCTAAAATCTAAAAGCAGAAAATTTCTAAAAGCAGAAATGTGTCCTCCTTTAAATCCTCTCACAGCGATAAGCATGAAAGCAGTGTCTGCAAGTACTGTTGACAGCAGCATTGGCTAACGTTGGTAGCTATACAATGTAGTTCCAGCCAGGTCAGGTTGCAGGGAATACAGCCACAAATAGTGTGGGACACCTCCTCGGTCCTAGCCACAAGGGCTAACCGCGTCGTGGGTTGTGTTCAAGCTGTTCATGGAAAACCCTGCTATACTGATAGCTAACAGGTAGGCTAGTAGCTGGCTACAGAAACAACTTTTTGGTGTGGCATGATCCTGGGACAGATGGTAGTGGTCACAACAACTGAGGCTAACCACATTGCGGGTTCCAAAATCAAAAGGTATATAAATCAAACTTTGTAAAGAGTTGCACAGGTGACATGCTGGTAAAAATAAGGTAAAACGGATTTCAGTTTCCATGCATTATAATCACCATCCACAAGAAGCAGATGTGCATTTTCTTCTTCGCTTATGGCCCTATACAGTGAGGTGAAGACTTTTGGAAGATGGCCTGGTGTCAAGAAGGGCAGCAAAGAAGCCACTTATCTCCAGGAAAAACATCAGGGACAGACTGACACACTGCAAAAGGTACAGGGATTGGACTGCTAAGGACTGGGGTAAAGTAATTTTCTCTGATGACGAGGTGACAAGACAAGGTGAGCACTACCATCAGTCCTGTGTCATGCAAACAGTAAAGCATCCTGAGACCATTCATGTGTGTGGTTGCTTCTCAGCCAAGGGAGTGGGCTCACTCACAATTTTGCCTAAGAACACAGCCATGAATAAAGAATAGTACCAACACATCCTCCGAGAGCAGCTTCTCCCAACCATCCAGGTGATGAACAATGCCTCTTGGAGCACCTTGCCATAAGGCAAAAGTGACAACTAAGTGGCTTGGGGAAACAAAACATTGATATTTTGGGTCCATGGCCAGGAAACTCCCCAGACCTTAATCCCATTGAGAACTTGTGGTCAATCCTCAAGAGACGGGTGGACAAACAAAAGCCCACAAATTCTGACAAACTCCAAGCATTGATTATGCAAGAATGGGCTGCCATCAGTCAGGATGTGGCCCAGAAGTTAATTGACAGCAGGCCAGGGCGGATTGCAGAGCTCTTGAAAAAGAAGGGTCAACACTAAAAATATTGACTCTTCGCAATTGTCAATAAAAGCCTTTGACACTTATGAAATGCTTGTAATTATACTTCAGTATTCCATAGTAACATCTGCCAAAATATCTAACGACACTGAAGCAGCAAACCTTGTGGAAATTAATATTTGTGTTATTCTCAAAACTTTTGGGCACGACTGTAGACCTGAGGGAACACCCCTGTGGGAATGATAATGATGGGTATACACTGTGAGATACATGATGATAGTGGTTGTGTGGGGGCGGGGGAGGAGGAGAGAACAAATGTAATGAGGTAATACAAACATATCAAAAGAGAGTTTAAGACTAAAAGAAGTGGGTGACGAGAAATGCTGAGCAGTGAGAAATTGTGTGAGAGAGAGAGCGAGTTAACAGTACCTTTAGCAGAGAGAAACAGTAATGGATTTTTCTCATGTCAGGTCCCAATGCCAGTGTGACCTCACAATCAGGGTCTTCCAGAAAGACCTTGACCAGCTCCTCCATCCTGGGAGAAATAAAAAAAAAACATGGAAGAACAGCATAAAGAAACACAATGTACACACGCACGTGTGCACAAAGAATACATGTTGACGCAAACACACACAATACTACCACAATACTACCAAAGCTTACAGCCCTAAAGCATTTCACAACCTTTCTCCAAGTTCTCCCTTAGTTTCTTTTAAAACTTGAGCAAATCAAAGGGTTAAAATCTATGTTTGAGCTCAACAGCTATGTTTAAAGATTGGGTAGAGTCAAAGACAACTATTTACTGAAATGTGTGCAACAGTTCCACTGGGATAAACCATCGCTAGATGATAGTCCAAACATTGGTTCGTCAAGCATTGGAACTGGCCACAGGAAAAGACACGGGGAAAAGATCCAATGTACTCAAGACAATACACAGTTCCATTTCCGCTAAAACATTGCTTTTGCAAAAACCTGCAAAGTTCATAGGTCTAAGGACCTAAAACAAACCAGGTGCTCTGATTTGAAGGCCCTGCAAGTCATCACATATATTTTAAGTGCTAAACTCAAACTGGATTTTCAGAATGTTCCTCAATGCAAATGCTAATATTGAAGGGAGCAAAAGATCATCCTTGGTCTAACTTAGTACTGCATGACATGTACATGTGCTTATGTATTGAGAAACCGAAAGGTGTCCCACCAGCAACCATACAGTATGACCAATAAACAGTTGAAGTAGGGAAGTTTACATACACTTAGGTTGGAGTCATAAAAACTAATTTTTCAACCACTCCACAAATTTCTTTTAAAACTATAGTTTTGGAAAGTTGGTTAGGACATCTAATTTGTGCATGACACAAGTTCCCAATAATTATTTACAGACACAGATTAGTTCACATATAATTCACTGTATCAACAATTCCAGTGGGTCAGAAGTTTACATACACTAAGATTACTGTGCCTTTAAACAACTTGAAAAATTCAAGAAAATTATGTCATAGCTTTAGAATCTTCTGATAGGCTAATTGACATAATTTGAGTAAATTGGAAGTGTACCTGTGGATGTATTTCAAGGCCTACCTTCAAACTCAGAGCCTCTTTGCTTGACATCATGGGAAAATCAAAAAATAAATCAGCCAAGACCTCAGGAAAAATTTTTGTAGACCTCCACAAGTCTGGTTCATCCTTGGGAGAAATTTCCAAATGCCTGAAGGTACCACGTTCATCTGTACAAACAATAGTACGTAAGTATAAACACCATGGGACCATGCAGCCGTCATACCGCTCAGGAAGGAGACACGTTCTGTCTCCTAGAGATGAACATACTTTTGCAAATACTTTTGCAAAAAATTGCAAATCAATCCCAGAACAACAGTAAAGGCCCTTGTGAAGATGCTGTAGGAAACAGGTACAAAAGTATCTATATCCACAGTAAAACGAGTCCTTTATCGACATAACCTGAAAGGCCGCACAGCAAGGAAAAAGCCACAGCTCCAAAACCACCATAAAAAAGCCAGACTACAGTTTGCACATGGGGACAAAGATTGTACTTTTTGGAGAAATGTCCTCTGGTCTGATTAAACAAAAATAGAACTGTTTGGCTATAATGACCATCGTTATGTTTGGACTTGGGCTTGCAACCCGAAGAATACCATCCCAACCGTGAAGCACGTGGGTGGCAGCATCATGTTGTGGGGGTGCTTTGCAGCAGGAGGGACTGGTGCACTTCACAAAATAGATGGCTTCATGAGGAGGGAAATTATGTGGATATATTGAAGCAACATCTCAAAACATCAGTCAGGAAGTTAAAGCTTGGTCGCAAATGGGTCTCCAAATGGACAATGACACCAAGCAAACTTCCAAAGTTGTG
The DNA here is from genome assembly GCF_036934945.1 of Oncorhynchus masou masou. Taxonomy (NCBI): domain Eukaryota; kingdom Metazoa; phylum Chordata; class Actinopteri; order Salmoniformes; family Salmonidae; genus Oncorhynchus; species Oncorhynchus masou. The sequence continues at coordinate 48,609,019 of NC_088213.1, forward strand.
GTGAAATGGCTTAAGGACAACAAAGTCAAGGTATTGGAGTGGCATACACAAAGCCCTGACCTCATCCTATAGAAAATGTGTGGGCAAAACTGAAAAAGCGTGTGCGAGCAAGGAGACCTACAAACCTGATTTAGTTACACCAACTCTGTCAGGAGGAATTTCACCCAACTTATTGTGAGAAGCTTGTGGAAGGCCATCCGAAATGTTTGACCCAAGTTAAATCATTTCAAGGCAATGCTACCAAATATTAATTGAGTGTATGTAAACTTCTGACCCACTGGGAATGTGATGAAAGAAATAAAAGCTGAAATAAATCATTCTCTCTACTATTATTCTGACATTTCACATTCTTAAAAAGTGGTTATCCTAACTGACCTAAGACAGAGATTTGTACTAGGATTAAATGTCAGGAATTGTGAAAAACTGAGTTTAAATGTATTTGACTAAAGTATATGTAAACTTACGACTTCAACTGTATGCTCGTAGATCTGGAAATGTTACAACAAAAAAGCCAGGAAAAGTTTGCTTGGAGGATGATTTGACTTGGGCAGATCAATTTAATTAATGCATAAACAAGGGAAGAAACAAGTAAATAAAAAGGTGGCCATCGGTTGGTGCGGTCACAGCAGACATCATTACGTTTCCCCCTGCGTGAGTTTGACCACAGATAGGGGAAACCAGGGATAATCAGCCGAGGAGAGAGGGGAAATTGTAAAAACATTGGATCGAGGAAGCTGGGAGAGGTAAAGAGATCAGAACAGGAGGGAAGTGTTGCCAGGAGTTTAGGTGAAACCCTTGGGGTCTGAACACTGGGCCCGTCCACGGTCGAGTTCATTAGGCACCAAATGGAAAAAAGTGGACTGGAGCACATCGCGAAAATACCCGGACTCAACCATTAAGAAACTCATTTTCATTTTACATTCCAAAGCATAAAAAATAAAATCTGCGCATGTCCTAATGAACACTACCCGGGTCTTCCTGCTGTTGAGAGCGCTAGGGTCACTTTAAACGTTTCCTTAACTTAAACAATTTACCCATAAATATATTTTATTAAACCCGGCCCAGATTGCCAAGAACAGTCCTTTGGGGGAACCCCTGAAGTTCAAAGTAAGCAGAAGATAATGTGACTTTAACATCTTGGCAACTACTAGCTACATTGGCACTATTGCACAGTCCCGAATAACAGTCAAAATCATCATATACTGTGCGGCTAAAACTCGCTAGAATAAATAGCTGTGTAAAATAAGAATTTCTCTGTCTGGTGCGTGGTGTAAACATCCTGGAAGCAGGACAGAGGCCAGCACAGCACTGTTCCTGTTCTCACTGTCCTGAGATGACTGCCTCAGTGAGGTCTAACTGCTGCTCAGATCATTACAGACACACAACCAATGCGTCACTGGCCAAATGCCTGCTGCTGCATTCTCCGGAACTTTGTAAATGTATTTTGCAACATTGAGCATTTTTTCTTCTTCCATGATACTCTAAATGTGTAAACTAAGAAACTGTGTAAACTTTGGTAGGCCGGGTTCGATTTAATTCCTGCTATAGTTTTCTGAGTTGAAGACACATGCTATGAACACCCCTAAACATCATGGACGCATCGAAAATAGCACCCTTTTCCATATTTCAGGGCTCTCCAACCCTGTTCCTAGGGAGCTACAGTCCTGTAAGTTTTCACTCCAAGTCTAATATAGCGCACCTGATTCTAATAAATAGCTGGTTGATCAGCTGAATCAGGTTAGCTACAACTGGGGAACAGAGTGGGAGAGCCCTGCCTATATAGTGTATTTCTTTTGACCAGAGCCCTATGGGTCCTATAAAGGTAATACGGTGCAATTTGGGAGGCAGCCTATGATTTTAGTCTATGAGGCTTTCATTCGGTGGATTTGAATGACATATAATTGACTCTAGGCAAGTATGAATGGAGCGTACTTATGAATCTCCTCTTGAGTTAGCTGGTCCTCTCTTTTCTCCCCGGTCACCATAGAGAGCTCTTCCTTCAGGCACTGGATCTCCCTCTTCAGACTCACAATTAGCTGGAAGACACAAAAGAACACACACACACAGGTCAGCAGGAGAACATGCACACACAATTTTTGTCAGAGCTGGAGATAGCTCATTCACCCACTTAGAAATAGAGCCACGTTGGCCCATACACACACAACATTTTGCCACTGCCAATTGATGACAGAACAAACTTAAAAATGAACTTGTGGTGACATGTTATTTAAGGACAGTCTAACCAGTTCCAGACAACTGGAAGTTCTAGCGAGAAAGCACAGGAAGCTCTGATACCTCACCAAAACATAAAATAGCATTAACCTATTACGGGAGAAAGACAACTCATAAAATCTCCTGTTTCTGTCTGCATGCGTTTGGTCAAAGCCTGCGGAGCTTATGGTTATGACCCAAATGGCACCCTGTTCCCTATATAGTGCACCACTTTTGACCAGGGCCCATAGGACTCTTATCAAAAGTAGTGCACTATGTTGGGAATAGGGTGCCATTTGGGACAGCACTTATGTGTCTCTTGCCTTCAGGAAACACTGACTGGGCTGGTACTATACGTGTGCGTCCCAAATGGCATCCTAATCCCTTTATAGTGCACTACTTTGGACCAGGACCCACAAGGCTTTTGTAAAAAAAATACTGCACTATATAGGGAATAGGGTGTCATTTGAGACACACTCTAAATATAAAAAGGCCAAATCTCTCGCTATGTAGAGACATGACTTCTCAAACCACCTTTTGAACCAGACTTCTCTCATTTGCAAAAGAACAGGACTTTTCCTAGTCTAATTGTTACAACTGAAAATGGGATAAATATAATGTAAACACTGATTCGAATCATTAAACGTATCCACAATATTTTTCAGACGTCACAAAATGCAGAAATCAAAAAGGATCAAGTGGAATCTACTTCCTGTTGCATAACCTAATTTCCTGAAATTTGCACTAGCTGTGATAGCAAAGGCTGCATGTTTGGCTTGATTATTATTAGTTAAAGCTAACATCAGCTATATTTCAGTAATAAATAGCAAACCCCAGCATAGGCAGCAGCTTTATAGAGAAGAGATGACTTGGAATTCAAATAAAGTCATCAAATAAAACAAATGTACAAAACTGAAATATTTTATTAAAGTAATGTGAATAAATTAATAAATAAATCAATTGTTAATAAGTGATAAGCAGTAATGGGCAGTCACTAACATCATGGGACTTTTATAAGTGGTTTTATTCTGTGTTGTTACAGCATTCAACCTACATCATGCATCAAATCAAATTGTATTTGTCACATACACATGTTTAGAAGATGTTATTGTGAAATGTTTGTGTTTCTAGCTACAACAGTGCAGTAATATCTAACAATTCACAACAATACACACAACCTAAAAGTAAAAGAATGGAATTGAGGAATATATAAATATTAGGATGAGCAATGTCAGAGTGGCATAGACTAAATAGAGTAGAATAGAAAACATGTTATACATATGAGATGAGTAAAGCAAAAATATATAAACATTATTAAAGTGACTAGTGTTCCATTATTAAAGTGGCCAGTGATTTCAAGTCTATGTATATGGGGTAGCAGCCTCTAAGGTGTAGGGTTATGTAGCGAGGTGAACAGAAAGTGACTTGGGTGGTTGTTGTCCTTGATGATATTTTTGACCTTCCTGTGACGTCGGGTGCTGTAGGTGTCCTGGAGGGCAGGTCGTTTGCCCCCGATATGTGCATTTAGTGTAAAAAAATGTATAATGGAAACAGAAATCAAAAACCGTGATAATTTTTTCAAACTGAAACCAAAACAGACCAAAAAAAGCACTAATCGCTCAGCATTATTTTGTTGAAACACATGGAGGGCATTCCTCATTTATTACTATTCTCGTTCTACAGTCTGTTCCCATCTGTGCTTCAGCCCAGGCCTCCACATTAGGGCAACCTGAGCGATTAGGGATAAATCTCCTAAAGTGTCTGGTCTATTGCAGGGGCTAAGAGGTTATTAAGGGTCAGGGATGACCTGGCTAGACATGACTTCAACTTTGATGCTAAGCAATTGGCCGGTTTTGGCCGTCATTGTAAATAACAATTTGTTCTTTAACTGACTTGCCTAGTTAAATAAAGGTTACATTTAAAAATATATTTATAAATAAATAAACCCGAACCCTTATTCTAAACATGACCCTAACCTTAGTAAACAGTTGCTTATCAACAGATAGTTTGTTGATAGTATGACCATCTGTAGAGCAATTCAGGCTATCCAAATAAAGTGTGACCCAAATCACAAGGCAGATTCAGACACTAACTATTCCAGCAGCAGTAGAGAAACACAATCAAGAACAACAACTATTTGTCAATTTTGCAACTGCTCTCGACAGTTATCAGAAGGCTAGGGTCATTGAAAGTGAAGGGCAAAAGTCAGATGAACAGACCTAAATAAAGCAGTATGACATCTTACAAAAGCCTGAGGAAACCAGACGGTCAGACAAAGTGACAAGAGAACCAAAAGCCGAACCCAATCTCTTTTTACCCATTAAGCTTATGTGATATTCCCAGCTGTGCCCTCAAAGCTTGACCACTGGTCATTGGTCACTGGGAATGGTTTGGTTCTATTTCGGAGCCTGAACCCACGCTGCTACCGCAAGGCCAAAATCGTCTCCCATAAGCCCAGAATAAAGCCTGGCCGAGGCCATGTCATCCATGATGTCAGAACATAGCTACAGATCACTAGGTCAGGCTGGTGCAACAGAAGGCTATTGTCATGCAAACACTCTTTGAAACTTGATGCACTAAGCCTAAAAGTGTTATACAGAAATTGCACACAAGTGGCCAGAAAGTAACTTCAGTGACAGTTACTCAGGTGTAAGGTTAGGTGAAATATTTAGGGCACTGTACATGATGTCAGCTGGTCCTCATGTTACTCCTGTGCTAGCCTCCCGACACTGGCTTCCTGTTAAGGCAAGGGCTGATTTCAAGGTTTTACTGCTAACCTACAAAGCATTACATGGGCTTGCTCCTATCTCTCTAATTTGGTCCTGCCGTACATACCTACACGTACACTAGGGTCACAAGACGCAGGCCTCCTAATTGTCCCTAGAATTTCTAAGCAAACACCTGGAGGCAGGGCTTTCTCCTATAGAGCTCCATTTTTATGGAATGGTCTGCCTACCCATGTGAGAGATGCAAACTCGGTCTCAACCTTTAAGTCTTTACTGAAGGCTCATCTGTTCAGTGGGTCATATGATTGAGTGTAGTCTGGCCCAGGAGTGTGAAGGTGAACGGAAAGGCTCTGGAGCAACGAACCGCCCTTGCTGTCTCTGCCTGGCCAGTTCCCCTCTTTCCACTGGGATTCTCTGCCTCTAACCCTATTACAGGGGCTGAGTCACTGGCTTACTGGTGCTCTTTCATGCTGTCCCTAGGAGGGGTGCGTCACTTGAGTGGGTTGAGTCACTGATGTGATCTTCCTGTCTGGGTTGGCGCCCCCCCTTAGGTTGTACCGTGGCGGAGATCTTTGTGGGCTATACTCCTTGTCTAAGGATGGTAAGTTGGTGGTTGAAGATATTCCTCTCGTGGTGTGGGGGCTGTGCTTTGGCAAAGTGGGTGGGGTTATATCCTTCCTGTTTGGCCCTGTGCGGGGGTATCATCGGATGGGGCCACAGTGTCTCCTGACCCCTCCTGTCTCAGCCGCCAGTATTTATGCTGCAGTAGTTTGTGTCGGGGGCTAGGGTCAGTTTGTTATATCTGGAGTACTTTTCCTGTCTTATCCTGTGTGAATTGACCGTAATTTCTGGACTATTAAGCGCACCTGAATATAAACCGCACCCACTTAATTTTTTAAAAATATGTATTTTGTACATAAATAAGCCACACGTCTGTAAGCCGCAGGTACCTACCGGTACATTGAAACAAATTAACTTTACACAGCCTTTAAACGAAACACGGCTTGTAACAAAATGTAAAAAAAAAAGCAGTAAACAGTAGTCATTGGTCACTATCTTCCTCCTCCTGTGCACTGAAACTACTGAAGTCATCTCCTTCGGTGTCGGAGTTGAATAGCCTCAGAATTGCTTCATCCGATGTTGGACCGCTGCCCTCACGCAGCAGTCCAGCCTTTCAAAACCCGTTGATGATAGTGGATTTTTTGACAATGCTCCACTCTGTCAGCAGCTCTATTTCCTTTTCCAACAGCCAGATCGATCGCCTTCAACTTGAAAGCTGCATCATATGCATTTCTCCGTGTCTTTGCCATGATGAGGGTGACAAAATGACTACCGTAATCAGAATGATGGGTAGTTTGATTTACGTCACATTATGTGACGGTGCTCAGTTTTTTGGCGGCATGAATCTTGTGAAAGCGGGAAAAATCCATAAATTAGCCGCGTCATTGTATAAACCGCGAGGTTCAAAGCGTGGGAAAAAAGTAGCGGCTAATAGTCCAGAAATTACGGTAAGTATGCTCTCTCTAATTCTCTCTTTCTCTCTCTCTGAGGACCTGAGCCCTAGGACCAAGACTCAGGACTACCTGGCATGTTGACTCCTTGCTGTCCCCAGTCCACCTGGCCGTGCTGCTGCTCCAGATTTAACTGTTCTGCCTGTGATTATTATTATTTGACCATGCTGGTCATTTATGAACATTTGAACATCTTGGCCATGTTCTGTTATAATCTCCACCCGGCACAGCCAGAAGAGGACTGGCCACCCCTCATAGCCTGGTTCCTCTCTAGGTTTCTTCCTAGGTTTTGGCCTTTCTAAGGAGTTTTTCCTAGCCACCGTGCTTCTACACCTGCATTGCTTGCTGTTTGGGGTTTTAGGCTGGGTTTCTGTACAGCACTTTGAGATATCAGCTGATGTACGAAGGGCTATATAAATACATTTGATTTTGATTTGTGGCAGGGCTGAAATGCATAGGAAATGTTTTTGGGGGGATTCAGTTCATTTGCATGGCAAAGAGGGACTTTGCAATTAATTGCAATTCAACTGATCACTCTTCATAACATTCTGGAGTATATGCAAATTGCCATCATACAAACTGAAGCAGCAGACTTTGTGAAAATTAATATTTTTGTCATTCTCAAAACTTTTGGCCACGACTGTACATACACATCTATGTGTTCTTTGTGATAGGCCTATGGGATAATATTTGATCAAATCACAGTATTGTAGTGACCTTAGTACAACAACTAGTGACCTCAAACGGGGCCCGAGCCTCTTGGTATAATGGCTACATGTTGGGCTACACCCCCCAAATTCCCTGTAAGGTGCTATTATGGGAACACTTTCAAACAGACTGGCATGTTTCACTCAGTTTTGTGCCTACTGAACACCACCCTTCAGACAATGACGCTGAGTATGTCCTTCGCTGCCCTGTACTGGATCGTGTTCACTAAACACAAAATGGAAAAACGGACAGAAACGGAGAAGGACTTCCTGAACATGGAAAACAAAAACAAACTTTTTGTAACATGTTGCTAAATGTTTTTGCTACGTGTTCAATAATGAATATGACCCTGGAATCCATCACCAACAAGCACTATCGTCCGTTTCCCCTCCCTTCTTTAATGATGGCGAGACGAGGGGAACTTCAGGAATTTTTAACACCAATTTCCCAAACATGTCTCTCTCTCGCTCTGGCTGACTGTAAGCAGGCAGACCTGGGTTCAAATAGTACTTTGCATCTTTCAAATACTTGTAGATTATATTTTAGCCTCCCTCGTGTGCCAGATGGGCAGGGTTTGCAGTTTTGTGAGTTTTCTATTGATTTCATTGCAACATAATAGCTCAATCAAAACCATTTCAAGTAGTTGAAATTATTTCAAGTAGTGTTTGAACACAGGTCTGGTAGCAGGGCTGGTTGTTTGAGTTATGGGTTTGTGCAAATCACCCCTCTCTGGTCAGACAGGGGGAGGGGAACGGAATGCTGCTCCTGCCTGACTGCTGATAGGTAAACTAAGATAAAAAGGAACTTGAGTGACCACCACAGAGGGGAAAACTGTCTTGGACACAATCCTCTCCCATGAAGAACCAATAACGCACATCTCATACGTATATCAATAAAATACATAGCTTTATAACCAGGGATGGAATTGGGAATAACGTGGAAACAGAGAAAAGTGAAAAGGTGAAAATCTAAGAGGCAAACACTTGGACAATTGTGAGTTTTAACTTTGCACAACTCTTAGGACAAGATGTATCTATTGTTTTTGTCAAACTTGCTCAAGCTCAGTACATCTGGAAGGGAGTCATTGATGGACAGCAATATTCAAACTTTGTCTAAAATTACGAAGCAAATGTAAGTGAGGACGGAGGCTGGACCACTCAGAAATACTCAACACCTCTTGGAAAGCCATTCAGGTGTGTCTTTGACATAAAACATTATGTAATTGTCCCGCTGAAAAATAAAACTATCCCAGGGTTAGATTTTCAGAAGACTGAGGAGGGTTTACCTCGGCTTTTTGCCTAGGCTTTGCTCATTTCATTATTTTATTTTGATCCTGATAAACTCCTCAGTCCTTGCCAGTGACATGCATACCCATAGCATGAATCTGCCACTAGAATACTTGAAAATACAGAAGGTTTCACTATGTATTCGTGCTGTATTGGATTTGACCCAATCAAGTAGTTTTTAATATAGGCCAAAAATAAAATATATCTGTTGTGTTAGAGGAAACCCTGTCTCAGTCTTCAGAATACCTAAGGGATAGTTTTCCTTTTCAGTGGGACAATTACACCCATTTGTATGCCAAAGACATACCATACCAGCTTTTCAATAGGTGTTGACAGACAATATCCACTTTAACATGTCACCCCCTTTCTCCTCATTTACATCTACCACCCAGACTCACAACCATGTGACAGCTACAATTCCAGACACCCCCCCCCCTCCCATTTACAAAGGGTCTAGAGATGGGCAATCTTGTCTCAAGGTAACAGCAAATCAACAATATTTATGCAGATTTAACACTTGCAAAGGCTTATGGTGGTGATCTACTGTATAAAGGGCAAATCAACCGACCACTACCTCCGACCACTACCTTGTATCCTTTTCCCTCTCGCTCTCATCCAACACTTCCCACACTGCCCCTACTCGGATGGTATCGCGCCGTCCCAACCTTCGCTCTCTCTCCCCCGATACTCTCTCCTCTTCCATCCTATCATCTCTTCCCTCTGCTCAAACCTTCTCCAACCTATCTCCTGATTCTGCCTCCTCAACCCTCCTATCTTCCCTTTCTGCATCCTTTGACTCTCTATGTCCCCTATCCTCCAGGCCGGCTCGGTCCTCCCCTCCCGCTCCGTGGCTCGACGACTCATTGCGAGCTCACAGAACAGGGCTCCGGGCAGCCGAGCGGAAATGGAGGAAAACTCGCCTCCCTGCGGACCTGGCATCCTTTCACTCCCTCCTCTCTACATTTTCCTCCTCTGTCTCTGCTGCTAAAGCCACTTTCTACCACTCTAAATTCCAAGCATCTGCCTCTAACCCTAGGAAGCTCTTTGCCACCTTCTCCTCCCTCCTGAATCCTCCTCCCCCTCCCCCCCTCCTCCCTCTCTGCAGATGACTTCGTCAACCATTTTGAAAAGAAGGTCGACGACATCCGATCCTCGTTTGCTAAGTCAAACGACACCGCTGGTTCTGCTCACACTGCCCTACCCTGTGCTCTGACCTCTTTCTCCCCTCTCTCTCCAGATGAAATCTCGCTTCTTGTGACGGCCGGCCGCCCAACAACCTGCCCGCTTGACCCTATCCCCTCCTCTCTTCTCCAGACCATTTCCGGAGACCTTCTCCCTTACCTCACCTCGCTCATCAACTCATCCCTGACCGCTGGCTACGTCCCTTCCGTCTTCAAGAGAGCGAGAGTTGCACCCCTTCTGAAAAAACCTACACTCGATCCCTCCGATGTCAACAACTACAGACCAGTATCCCTTCTTTCTTTTCTCTCCAAAACTCTTGAATGTGCCGTCCTTGAACGTGCCGGCCAGCTCTCCCGCTATCTCTCTCAGAATGACCTTCTTGATCCAAATCAGTCAGGTTTCAAGACTAGTCATTCAACTGAGACTGCTCTTCTCTGTATCACGGAGGCGCTCCGCACTGCTAAAGCTAACTCTCTCTCCTCTGCTCTCATCCTTCTAGACCTATCGGCTGCCTTCGATACTGTGAACCATCAGATCCTCCTCTCCACCCTCTCCGAGTTGGGCATCTCCCGGCACGGCCCACGCTTGGATTGCGTCCTACCTGACAGGTCGCTCCTACCAGGTGGCGTGGCGAGAATCTGTCTCCTCGCCACGCGCTCTCACCACTGGTGTCCCCCAGGGCTCTGTTCTAGGCCCTCTCCTATTCTCGCTATACACCAAGTCACTTGGCTCTGTCATAACCTCACATGGTCTCTCCTATCATTGCTATGCAGACGACACACAATTAATCTTCTCCTTTCCCCCTTCTGATGACCAGGTGGCGAATCGCATCTCTGCATGTCTGGCAGACATATCAGTGTGGATGACGGATCACCACCTCAAGCTGAACCTCGGCAAGACGGAGCTGCTCTTCCTCCCGGGGAAGGACTGCCCGTTCCATGATCTCGCCATCACGGTTGACAACTCCATTGTGTCCTCCTCCCAGAGCGCTAAGGACCTTGGCGTGATCCTGGACAACACCCTGTCGTTCTCAACTAACATCAAGGCGGTGGCCCGTTCCTGTAGGTTCATGCTCTACAACATCCGCAGAGTACGACCCTGCCTCACACAGGAAGCGGCGCAGGTCCTAATCCAGGCACTTGTCATCTCCCGTCTGGATTACTGCAACTCGCTGTTGGCTGGGCTCCCTGCCTGTGCCATTAAACCCCTACAACTCATCCTGAACGCCGCAGCCCGTCTGGTGTTCAACCTTCCCAAGTTCTCTCACGTCACCCCGCTCCTCCGCTCTCTCCACTGGCTTCCAGTTGAAGCTCGCATCCGCTACAAGACCATGGTGCTTGCCTACGGAGCTGTGAGGGGAACGGCACCGCAGTACCTCCAGGCTCTGATCAGGCCCTACACCCAAACAAGGGCACTGCATTCATCCACCTCTGGCCTGCTCGCCTCCCTACCACTGAGGAAGTACAGTTCCCGCTCAGCCCAGTCAAAACTGTTCGCTACTCTGGCCCCCCAATGGTGGAACAAACTCCCTCACGACGCCAGGACAGCGGAGTCAATCACCACCTTCCGGAGACACCTGAAACCCCACCTCTTTAAGGAATACCTAGGATAGGATAAAGTAATCCTTCTCACCCCCACCCCTTAAATGATTTAGATACACTATTGTAAAGTGGCTGTTCCACTGGATGTCATAAGGTGAATTCACCAATTTGTAAGTGGCTCTGGATAAGAGCGTCTGCCAAATGACTTAAATGTAAATGATGTAAATGTAATGAAATGACCGTCCAACAAGTACCTCAACTCCCCTATACCAATTCCTCTCCAACTTTCCCCCAGTTCTTTTTGGATAAGTGGTCTATTCACTTGTTGGTTAACAAGGAGCCATGTAGGATTAAGACCTGTCAATTGACCAATGGCAGGACTGGAGATCCTAACATCAGTTTCACTGTGAAAGATTTTACATGTGATGATGTAGACTACCGTTCGAAAGTTTTAGATTTCGATTTTTCTTTACTTCAACTATTTTACATATTGTAGAATTATAGTGAAAACATCAAAACTATGAAATAACACATATGGAATCATGTAGTAACCAAAAAAGTGTTAAATATGTTATATTTGAGATTCTTCATTGTAGCACTTTGCCTTGATGACAGCTTTGCACACTCTTTGCATTCTCTCAACCAGCTTCATGAGGTAGTCACCGGGAATGCATTTCAATTAACTTCTTGGATATAGGGGGCGCTATTTTAATTTTTGAATGAAAAATGTTCCCGATGCTCGACTATGCATATAATTGACAGCTTTGGAAAGAAAACACTCTGACGTTTCCAAAACTGCAAAGATATTGTCTGTGAGTGCCACAGAACTGATGGTACAGAAAAAACCCAGATAACTATCCAATCAGGAATTGCCGCATTTTTTGAAACCGCCTCATGCCAATGACTCCTTATATGGCTGTGAAGGAGCTAGGAGTCAGCTTACGTTTTCCACGTTTTCCCCAAGGTGTCTGCAGCATTGTGACATATTTGTAGGCATATCATTGGAAGATTGACCATAAGAGACTACATCTACCAGGTGGTCGCTTGGTGTCCTCCGTCGCAATTATTACGTAATATTCAGCCGCAGTATTTTTTCAATTGCTTCTGATGAGAAGCCAACTGCCACCACTGATAGATTATCGAATAGATATGTGAAAAACACCTTGAGGGTTGATTCTAAACAACGTTTGCCATGTTTCTGTCAATATTATGAAGCTAATTTGGAAAAAAGTTTGGCATTGTAAGTGACTGCATTTTCCGGTACTTTTCTTAGCCAAACGTGATGAACAAAACGGAGCTATTTCGTCTACACAAATAATATTTTGGGGAAAAAACGAACATTTACTATCTAACTAAGAGTCTCGTCATTGAAAACATCTGAAGTTCTTCAAAGGTAAATGATTTTATTTGAATGCTTTTCTTGTTTTTGTGAAAATGTTGCCTGATGAATGCTAGGCTTAATGCTATGCTAGGCTATCAATACTCTTACACAAATGCTTGTGTAGCTTTGGTTGAAAAGCATATTTTGAAAATCTGAGATGACAGTGTTGTTAACAAAAGGCTAAGCTTGTGTTTGAATATATTTATTTCATTTCATTTGCGATTTTCATGAATAGGAAACGTTGCGTTATGGTAATGAGCTTGAAGCTATGATTACGCTCCCGGATACAGGATTGCTCGACGCTAGAGGTTAACAGGTGTGCTTTCTTAAAAATTAATTTGTGGACTTTCTTTTATTCTTAAGGAAAGGTGGGGGGGTATACAGAAGATAGCCCTATTTGGTAAAAGACCAAGTCCATATTTTATTTTATTTCACCTTTATTTAACTAGGCAAGTTAGTTAAGAAGACATTATTATTTACAATGACAGCCTACACGGATCAAACCCAGACGATGCTGGGCCAATTGTGCGCCGTCCTATGGGACTCCCAATCACAGCCAGTTGTGATACAGCCTGGATTCGAACCAGGGTGTCAGATTCAACCCAGTGATGCCTTAGACCGCTGCGCCACTTGAGAGCCCAAGTTTTCATTATGGCAAGAACAACTCAAATAAGCAAAGAAAAACGACAATCTTATCGTCACTGTTGAGCCTGGGTACTATTTAATGAAGCTGCCAGTTGAGGACTTGTGAGTCCTAGACACTAGACACTCTAATATACTTGTCCTCATGCTCAGTTGAGCACCGGGGCCTCCCACTCCTCTTTCTATTCTAGTTATAGCCAGTTTGCTCTGTTCTGTGAAGGGAGTAGTACACAGGGTGGTACGAGATTTTCAGTATCTTGGCAATTTCTCGCATGGAATAGCCTTAATTTCTCAGAACAAGAATAGATTGACGAGTTTCAGAAGAAAGTTCTTTGTTTTTGGCCATTTTGAGCCTGTAATCCAACCCACAAATGCTGATTCTCCAGATACTCAGCTAGTATAAAGAAGGCCACTTTTATTGGTTCTTTAATCAGAACAACAGTTTTCAGCTGTGCTAACATAATTGCAAAAGGCTTTTTTAAATTTAAAACCTTTTGAAATTATAATCTTGGATTTTTTTTTTTTTTTTTTTTACCTTTATTTAACTAGGCAAGTCAGTTAAGAACAAATTCTTATTTTCAATGATGGCCTAGGAACAGTGGGCAGAACGACAGATTTGTACCTTGTCAGCTCGGGGGTTTGAACTTGCAACCTTCTGATTACTAGTGATGGTTGCTGATAATGTATGTAGATATTCCATGAAAACAATCTGTCGTTTCCAGCTACAATAGCTACAATAGTCATTTACAACATTAACAATGTCTACACTGTATTTCTGATCAATTTGATGTTATTTTAATGGACCAAAAAATTGCTTTTCTTTCGAAAACAAGGACATTTCTAAGTGACCCCAAACTTTTGAACGGAAATGTATGTCTGCAGCATCAGTGGATAGAATTATGTTCATATGTGCAATAGCTCTTCAATGATTGTACAAATGTAGTCTAATAATATTTAACATGCCACATATATTCATGTGTAAAATATCTACGATCTTAAAATGTGGTTTAACCATATATCACATCTTACAATCCATAGCCCTCCATTTGGCAAATCTGACCATAACTCTATCTATCCTGCTAACAAGCAACAATTATTTTCCTGCTAACAAGCAACAATTATTTTCATCTTTTACCCCTTTTTCTTCACAATTTCGAGATGTCAAATTGGTATTTACAGTCGTGTTTCATCGCACCACTCCTGTAAGGACTCGGGAGAGGAGAAGGTCGAGAGTCATGCGTCCTCCGAAGCACGACCCAATCACAATGCCCGCTTAATCCTGGAAGCCAGCCTCACCAATGTTTCAGAGGAAACACCGGGAACCTGGCAACCGTGTCAGTGTGCATGCACCCGGGCCGCAACAGGAGTCTCTAGAGCGCGATGGGACAAGGACATCCAAGCCGGCCAAACCCTCCCCTAACCCGGACGATGCTGGGCCAATTGTGCGCCGCCCCATCGGTCTCCCGGTCACGGCCGGCTGTGACAGGGCCTGGACTTGAACCAGGATTTCTAGTGGCACAGCTAGCAACTGCGATGCAGTGCCTTAGATCACTGCACCATTCGGGAGGCCGTACAAGCAACAATTCCAAGAGGAAGTACCAGTGATGTGCTCAATACGGAAGTGGTCAGATGAAGCAGATGCTAAGCTACAGGACTATTTCTGAATTAGAGAGACTGAAATATGTTCTGGGATTCATACGATGGCATTGAGGAGTTAACCACATCAGTCACCAGCTTCATTAATAAGTGCATCGACGACGTCATGACCACAATGACAGTACGCACCGTGACTTTTGTCAAATGTTGATGCGTCACAAACTTGAATTTAAAATGGATTAAATTGAGATTTTGTGTCACTGATCTACACACAGTATCCTATAATGTCAAAGTGGAATTAAGTTTTTTGAAATGTTTACAAATCAATAAAAAATATAATGTTTTGAGTCAATAAGTATTCAACCCTTTGGTTATGGCAAGCCTAAATAAGTTCAGGAGTAAAAATGTATTTAAGTCACATACTAAGTTGCATGGACTCACTCGGTGTGCAATAATAGTGTTTGACATGATTTTTGAATGACTACCTATCTTTGTATCCCACACATACTGTTAGGTCCACCAGTCGAGCAGTGAATTTCAAACACAGATTAAATCAGCAAGACCAGGGAGGTTTTCCAATGCCTCGCAAAGATGGGCACCTATTGGTAGATGGGAGAAAAAAAACAGACGACCTATCATATCCCTGTGAGCAAGTTATTAATTATACTTGGATGGTGTATGACAACACCCAGTCACAACAAAGATACAGGCGTCCTTGCTAACTCAGTTGCCGGAGAGGAAGGACACCGCTCAGGGATTTCACCATGAGGCCAATGGTGACTTAAAAAAAAGTCCCATTACAGAGGGCAAAAAATATGGCAGAGCATTTTTCTCCTTAATAGAAATTGTCATGTTTGGAGCAAATCCAAAACAACACATTACTGACTGCAACTCTCCATATTTTCAAGCATAGTGGTGGCTGTATCATGTTATGCTTGTAATCGTTAACTGGAGAGTTTTCAGGATGAAAAAGAAATGGAATTGAGCTATGCACAGGCAAAATCCTAGAGGAAAACCTGGTTCAGTCTGTTTTCCAACAGACATTGGGAGATTAATTCACCTTAACCTAAAACACAAGGCCAAATTATACACTGCAGTTGCTTACCAAGATGATATTGAATGTTTCTGAGTGGCCTAGTTATAGTTTAGACCTAAATTGTCTTGAAAATCTATGGCAAGACCTGAAAATGGTTTTCTAGCAATGATCAACAACCAATATGACAGAACTTGAGGAATTTTGAACGTAATAATGGGCAAATATTGCACAATCCAGGTATGGAAAGCTCTTATCCAGAAAGAGTCACAGCTGTAATCGAAGCCAAAAGGTGATTCTAACATGTATTGACTAAGGTGTGTGAATACTTATGTAAATTACAGTAAATTTCTGTATTTTATTTTCAATACATTGGCAAAAAGATTATATAAACATGTCATGATGGGGTATTTTGTGTTGATGGGTGAGATGTATAAAAACATTTTGTATCCATTTTGAATTCATGCTATAACACAACTAAATGTGGAATAAGTCAAGGGGTATGAATAATTTCTGAAGGCATTAACTTAACCTTAACTTAATTCTCAATGTGGACCAGACTATTCTTGGCTCTCACCAGTCAGCACGATGGGGGAATGGACTTATCTGCAACCAAAGAGGATCCACCACTTGCATTAGTTCAAATATCACTTACGTAAGATTTGGTTTTGGGTTGCCAAAGTTACTGTCTAAACTGTCCTGCTTTCTCCAACTCGCAGCCCACCATTTCCAACACCAAAATGTGTGCCTTTCAATTATCCCCTAGTAAATCCTGGGTTCCACCCCTTCACTAAAATACATTGAACTGTACAAAACTGTCAACTGTACAAAAGCAGGCTGTTCCCCACAATGTATAACTGCACTTAACAGATAGGAGAGTCCAACTTGCAACGTGTCTGAAGGGACAGAGTAGGGCCAAAAAGGTAGCTCTAAACCAACACAAATTACAACATTCTGATCATCTGCGAGGCAAAGTCCACTACAACCTTTATTTTATTTCACCACTGTGTGTGTGTGTGTGTGTGTGTGTGTGTGTGTGTGTGTGTGTGTGTGTGTGTGTGTGTGTGTGTGTGTGTGTGTGTGTGTGTGTGTGTGTATGTGTGTGTGTGTGTGTGTATGTCCAGTGAGTGAATGTCCAGTGAATGAGTGAGTGTGTCCAGTGAGTGAGTCCAGTGAGTGTGTTCATGAGTGAGTGAGTCCAGTGAGTGAGTAAGTGAGTGTGTCCAGTGAGTGTGTCCCGTGAGTGAGTGAGTGAGTGAGTGAGTGAGTCCCGCGAGTGAGTGAGTGTATCCAGTGAGTGAGTGAGTGAGTGAGTGAGTGAGTGAGTCCAGTGAGTGAGTGAGTGAGTGAGTGTGTCCAGTGAGTGAGTGTGTCCAGTGAGTGAGTGTGTCCAGTGAATGACTGAGTGAGTGTGTCCAGTGAATGAGTGAGTGAGTGTGTCCAGTGAATGAGTGAGTGTATCCAGTGAGTGCGTGAGTGAGTGTGTCCAGTGCGTGAGTCAGTGAGTGAGTGAGTGAGTGAGTGAGTGAGTGAGTGAGTGAGTGAGTGAGTGTAGTGAGTGAGTGAGTGAGTGAGTGAGTGAGTGAGTGAATGTATCCAGTGAGTGAGTGAGTGAGTCCCTTGAGTGAGTGAGTCCATTGAGTGAGTGAGTCCATTGAGTGAGTGAGTCCATTGAGTGAGTGAGTCGAGTGATTGAGTGAGTGAGTCCATTGAGTGAGTGAGTGCATTGAGTGAGTGAGTCCAGTGATTGAGGGAGACCAGTGAGTGAGTAAGGCAATACCCCCCCCTGAAATGGACAAAAATGAATGGGAAACCATTGGCATAATACAAACCATGTACACGATGGACAATACCACCCAAATCGGCGTTGATTCATGCAAAATGTTTTGCAAATGCCATATGGCAATTGCCAGTTGTAACACTTCAAAAATCCAACAGGTGGCGTGTGCGCTCGTTTTTCATATAGGAAATGGATCCCAAGTCAACATCCAAAAGCCAAATTTTGAAAAAATGAATTTTTTTGTCAAAAACTTATCACCCCTTAAAAAAAGCGCTTTCTGGACCGTTTTTCGAAATTCTTACACATGTGTAAGAACTGTATGAATATACTTTTGTCCAATTTTACTATCATATTTTTTTTTTAATTACTTGCGCATAAGGCACATGTTTTGTCCATTTGCAATATGATTTCATAGGAAGTCAAAAGTCAAAAGTCAAAAATTCTTTAGAATTTTGTGTCAATTACACACGTATAAGAACTGTATCAACATACTTTAGTCATATTTTATCATCATAATTTTTTTTTTTTTTACTTGTGCATTAGGCATATGTTTTCTCCATTTGGAATATGATTTCATAGGAAGTCAAAAGTCAAAAATAGCCAAATTTTATAAAAAACTTCACACACCCTTCACACACGCTTTCTGGACCGTTTTTTGAAATTCTTTCGAATGTTATGTCAATTACACACATATAAGAACTGTTTCAACAAACTTTAGTCATATTTTATTTTCATATTTTTATTTTTTTTTTACTTGTGCATAAGGCACATGTTTTGTGGGGGCCAAATGTCATAAGAAATTTGACATGCTCAAAAATCCTGCAGAAATGCAAAATTGACTGGCCTGATGAACTCGGGATGGCCGGGCAGTGATTGTTGTTCCTTTCCATCACTCGTGGTGTTGATTTCATCATGTCCATTTGTTTATGTTTTCTCACTTTTGCAAAGTCACTGTGCATTTGCAATATGGTTAACTGGGCATTCACCATCACGAATTTGTCATGCTATAAAAATCGTGCAGGAATGCCAAATTGACTGGCCCGATGAACTCGGGATGGCTGGGCAGTGATTCTGGTACCTCTCCATCGCTCGTTAGGGTTGATTTCAGAATGTCACTTTTGGTGATGGTACCTCACTGTTAAAACATATTGCAAATGTTTTCTCACTTTTGCAAAGTCACTGTGCATTTGCAATATGGTTAACTGGGCATTCACCATCACGAATTTGTCATGCTATAAAAATCGTTCAGGAATGCCAAATTGACTGACCCGGTGAACTCGGGATGGCTGGGCAGTGATTCTGGTACCTCTCCATCGCTCGTTAGGGTTGATTTCAGAATGTCACTTTTGGTGATGGTACCACATCGTTTAAACATATTGCAAACGGACAAGAGTCACCAGCAAGTCACCGTCCATCAGTCAATTTGATATCATTCTGACACCAAACTGATACAAACTGACACCAAACCCACTTTTCCCAACTCGTTTAGGAGCCAAGTATCACATACTTCAGAGCTGGCCCAAAATTCACAACACCTTCGGTTCAAACCATAAAACACGTAGTTAGGTTCTAGCTGCGGGTCCATTTCTTGTGTTATGTGTAGGCCTAACTGAGGCGACCCCGAATCCCAAGTTTTGCCTCGATAGGTCATTTGGTGTCCGAGTAAAACCCTAATTGGTGCTGAAAATCCACTTTTTTCAATTACTTGCTACGGGGTCCTTGAACGAGCTATCGGACAGAAACGTTGGGTTCTGTCTCTATGGGCCCAGACGGTCACAATGCACCTAGTCTTGTGACTCTGGGACATTTCTAAATGTCGACATTTTCGTAATGGTCAAAATGAATTGAAGTCATTGCAAATGTACGAGGCTGTTTCTCGGTCCGAGAACCTTCTAGAGCCACCTAACTCACCACACACTATCGACCTGAGGTCTAGAACAGGATTCTAAAGTTTCGGAACTCTAGGTCTGACGGTTCTTTTTTAGCTCAAACAATGCTAACTATTGGAGGCACTGTCTCTACGCACCCCAATACGTCCCTCCTTCCAAGTTGTGTATCTGTGTGATTTAGTTTTCCTTTGAATTTTTATGGGGAAAATGACTGATTTACAGTTCATGGGGGTTGCCTAATCACACATATGAAGTTTTGGACAGATCTGATTTTTTTAACCCTTCCAAACAGCCCCTGAGACACCAATTATGGCACTTCCGGTTGGCACAGGAAGCTATAAGTCAACACATATCCTCATTGGGGTATGCTTTTACAGAATCCTGAGTTTTAAGTCTTTACGTTAAGAATTGACTGATTTACACAGGGTTCAATGCACTATGTCTATCAAATTGCAGGCAGGGTATGGATATACACTTTTAGGGTGATTTTAAGCACTTCCGGTTGGTCCAGGAAGCTTAGAATCGACACAGGTAGACCTCATAGTGTCCTGATTGACTGTCATCAAAGACAGGTTCATAAGGCATTCATAACCCACATAGGCCTCAGGTTGAATTTAGAGGAGCAGGCAATGTATTCCTATGGGGAGAGAAGTCAATGCAAACTGTTTGATGTAAACACCTTCTTTTAACTGTGAAGGGTTAATGCCACACGGTCAAGGTTAGGCTTGCACAGATCGGGAGGACCTTAGGAACATTCCTGTGTTTGAATTGTCCTTCTAAACCTAACGGTTCCGCTGCTGTCACCCAAAATCAACCTACTTTTCTAATGGTCGCTGCGCTTAGACCGAGCGAGCTACGGTCAAGCGGGATATCTCGTTGAACTCGGCACGGCCTTGGGATTATGTTTATGCCATTGCCTGCTCTCTGTGTCTTTAAACACCGCGCTTTGTCACTCCATCCTTGCTGTGTGCTGTGTGAGAGCTTTTCTTTGACATCTGTTGGGAGAAATGACTGATTTTACAGTTCAGGAGGGTTGCCTAATCACACATGAAGTTTTGAAAAGATCTGACCTTTTTAACCCTTGGATACAGCCACTATGACACCACTTAAGGCACTTCCTGTTGGCACAGGAAGCTATAAATAAACTCATATCCTCATTGGGGTATGCCTTTACAGAATGCTGAGTTTTAAGTCTTTACGTTAAGAACTGAGTTATTTACGGAGGGTTTAGTGAGTGTGTTATTTCAGAAAATCATAGAAAATCACAGAAATCTCGCAGAGCTCCGCAGCACACTTTAAAAATATTCGTATGAACACCCTGCAACTGGATCTGTAACTGTTGAAAAAAAACACCTATATTTGAAAATCACAAATCTGTCATTGTACGATTTCTCTTAAATGACGATTTATTATTATTTGTTATTGACACCGGAGGCTCATTGACTTTGACGTGAAGTGAAAAAATAATTTCTCTATTTTCATTTTGGACCTTTAATCACAGAAAAATGGCCATAACTCAAAAACCGTTGAGGCCTAGACACCATCTTGTTCGGGGCCAACTGCCCATTATGCCAAACCTATGCTCACCAAGTTTTGGCTTCGAAATATTTTCAGTTTTCGAGATAAGGCCCGTCGTGATTCATGATGTTTTGTCAAATTGCAGTATGATTGCTTATGCCCTCTTGTGGGATTTTCCGGGATAGCAGAAAAATGACCAAAATTTGATTATTTTATAAAACGAAAACCGAATGTCCGACAAAGTTCATTTGATGACTTCCCGGTAGGTCTGGCCCTGCCGCTCGGCCCGACCCCGTCCCCGATTTTAACAAATGTTTTCGGACGTCTAGTAAGGGACGGTACATTTGCAATATGGACTTTCTCACTAACCATACAGAAAATGTTGAAATGTTCCCTTAAAGTATGTGAGTGAGTCCAGTAAGTGAGTGAGTGACTCCAGTGAGTGAGTGAGCGTGTCCAGTGAGTGAGTGTGTCCAGTGAGTGAGTGAGCGTGTCCAGTGAGTGAGTGTGTCCAGTGAGTGAGTGTGTCCAGTGAGTGAGTGAGTGAGTCTGTCCAGTGAGTGAGTCCAGTGAATGAATGAGTCCAGTGAGTGAGTGAGTCCAGTGAGTGAGTGAGTGTGTCCAGTGAGTGAGTGAGTGTGTCCAGTGAATGAGTTTGTCCAGTGAGTGAGTGAGTGAGTGAGTGAGTCCATTGAATGAGGGAGTCCAGTGAGTGAGTGAGTCCAGTGAGTGAGTCCATTGAGTGAGTGTGTCCATTGAGTGAGTGACTCCATTGAGTGAGTGAGTCGAGTGATTGAGTGAGTGAGTCGATTGAGTGAGTGAGTGAGTCCATTGAGTGAGTGAGTGAGTCCATTGAGTGAGGGAGTCCAGTAAGAGTGAGTGAGTTAGTCCAGTGAGTGAGTGAGTGTGTCCAGTGAGTGAGTGTGTCCAGTGAGTGAGTCCAGTCAGTGAGTGAGTCCAGTCAGTGAGTGAGTGAGTCCAGTGAATGAGTGAGTGAGTCCAGTGAGTGAGTGAGTCCATTGAGTGAGTGACTCCATTGAGTGAGTGAGTCGATTGAGTGAGTGAGTGAGTCCATTGAGTGAGTGAGTGAGTCCATTGAGTGAGGGAGTCCAGTAAGAGTGAGTGAGTTAGTCCAGTGAGTGAGTGAGTGTGTCCAGTGAGTGAGTGTGTCCAGTGAGTGAGTCCAGTCAGTGAGTGAGTGAGTCCAGTGAATGAGTGAGTGAGTCCAGTGAGTGAGTGAGTCCATTGAGTGAGTGACTCCATTGAGTGAGTGAGTCGAGTGATTGAGTGAGTGAGTGAGTGAGTGAGTGAGTGAGTCCATTGAGTGAGTCTATTGAGTGAGTGAGTGAGTGAGTCCATTGAGTGAGGGAGTCCAGTGAGTGAGTGAGTGAGTCCAGTGAGTGAGTGAGTGAGTCATTGAGTGAGTGAGTCCATTGAGTGAGTGAGTCCATTGAGTGAGTGACTCCATTGAGTGAGTGAGTCGAGTGATTGAGTGAGTGAGTCGATTGAGTGAGTGAGTCCATTGAGTGAGTAAGTAAGTGAGTGAGTGAGTCCATTGAGTGAGGGTGTCCAGTGAGTGAGTGAGTCCAGTCAGTGAGTGAGTCCAGTGAGTGAGTGAGTGAGTGAGTCCAGTGAATGAGTGATCCAGTGAGTGAGTGATCCAGTGAGTGAGTGTGTCCATTGAGTGAGTGTGTCCATTGAGTGAGTGAATACATTGAGTGACTGAATGTCCAGTGAGTGAATGAGTGAGTGAGTCCATTGAGTGAGTGAGTCCAGTGTGTGAGTGAGTCCATTGAGTGAGTGAGTCCATTGAGTGAGTGAGTGAGTCCAGTGAGTGAGTGAGTCCAGTGAGTGAGTGAGTCCAGTGAGTGAGTGTGTCCATTGAGTGAGTGTGTCCAGTGAGTGAGTGTGTCCAGTGAGTGAGTGTGTCCAGTGAATGAGTGTGTCCAGTGAGTGAGTGAGTCCAGTGAGTGAGTGAGTGAGTCCAGTGAGTGAGTCCAGTGAGTCAGTGAGTGAGTCCAGTGAGTGAGACCAGTGAGTGAGTGAGTCCAGTCAGTGAGTGTGTTCATTGACTGAGTGTGTCCATTGAGTGAGTGAGTCCATTGAGTGAGTGTGTCCAGTGAGTGAGTGAGTCCAGTGAGTGAGGGTGTCCATTGAGTGAGTGTGTCCATTGAGTGAGTGAGTCCATTGAGTGAGTGAGTCCATTGAGTGAGTGGGTCCATTGAGTGAGAGTGTCCAGTGAGTGAGTAAGTCCAGTGAGTGAGTGAGTAGTGAGTGAGTGAGTCCAGTGAGTGAGTGAGTAGTGAGTGAGTGAGTCCAGTGAGTGAGTGAATCCAGTGAGTGAGTGTGTCCATTGAGTGAGTGAGTCCAGTGAGTGAGTGTGTCCAGTGAGTGACTGAGTGTCCAGTGAGTGAATGGGTGAGTGAGTCCATTGAGTGAGTGAGTCCATTGAGTGAGTGAGTCCAGTGAGTGAGTGAGTCCAGTGAGTGAGTGTGTCCATTGAGTGGCTGTGTCCATTGAGTGAGTGTGTCCATTGAGTGAGTGTGTCCATTCAGTGAGTGAGTCCAGTGAGTGAGTGTGTCCATTGAGTGAATGTGTCCATTGAGTGAGTGAATCCATTGAGTGAGTGAGTCCAGTGAGTGAGTGAGTCCAGTGAGTGAGTGAGTCCAGTGAGTGAGTGAGTCCAGTGAGTGAGTGTGTCCATTGAGTGAGTCCATTGAGTGAGTGTGTCCATTGAGTGAGTGAGTCCAGTGAGTGAGTGTGTCCAGTGAGTGAGTCCAGTGAATGAGTGTGTCCATTGAGTGAGTGAGCCCAGTGAGTGAGTGTGTCCAGTGAGTGACTGAGTGTCCAGTGAGTGAGTGAGAGTGAGTGAGTCCATTGAGTGAGTGAGTCCAGTGATTGAGTGAGTCCAGTGAGTGAGTGTGTCCATTGAGTGAGTGTGTCCATTGAGTGAGTGTGTCCATTGAGTGAGTGTGTCCAGTGAGTGAGTGAGTCCAGTGAGTGAGTGTGTCCATTGAGTGAATGTGTCCATTGAGTGAGTGAGTCCAGTGAGTGAGTGAGTCCAGTGAGTGAGTGAGTCCAGTGAGTGAGTGTGTCCAGTGAGTGAGTGAGTCCAGTGAGTGAGTGAGTCCATTGAGTGAGTGAGTCCAGTGAGTGAGTGAGTCCAGTGAGTGAGTGTGTCCATTGAGTGAATGTGTCCATTGAGTGAGTGAGTCCAGTGAGTGAGTGAGTCCAGTGAGTGAGTGAGTCCAGTGAATGTGTCCAGTGAGTGAGTGAGTCCAGTGAGTGAGTGAGTCCAGTGAGTGAGTGAGTCCAGTGAGTGAGTGAGTCTAGTGAGTGAGTTAGTCCATTGAGTGAGTGAGTCCATTGAGTGAGTGAGTCCAGTGAGTGAGTGAGTCCAGTGAGTGAGTCAAGTGAGTGAGTGAGTAGTGAGTGAGTGAGTACAGTGAGTGAGTGAGTCCAGTGAGTGAGTATGTCCAGTGAGTGAGTCCAGTGAGTGATTGTGTCCAGTGAATGAGTGTGTCCATTGAGTGAGTGAGTCCAGTGAGTGAGTGTGTCCAGTGAGTGACTGAGTGTCCAGTGAGTGAATGAGTGAGTGAGTCCATTGAGTGAGTGAGTCCAGTGAGTGAGTGTGTCCAGTGAGTGACTGAGTGTCCAGTGAGTGAATGAGTGAGTGAGTCCAGTGAGTGAGTGTGTCCATTGAGTGAGTGTGACCATTGAGTGAGTGTGTCCATTGAGTGAGTGTGTCCATTGAGTGAGTCCAGTGAGTGATTGTGTCCAGTGAATGAGTGTGTCCATTGAGTGAGTGAGTCCAGTGAGTGAGTGTGTCCAGTGAGTGACTGAGTGTCCAGTGAGTGAATGAGTGAGTGAGTCCAGTGAGTGAGTGAGTCCAGTGAGTGAGTGAGTCCAGTGAGTGAGTGAGTCCAGTGAGTGAGTGAGTCCAGTGAGTGAGTGTGTCCATTGAGTGAGTGAGTCCATTGAGTGAGTGAGTCCAGTGAGTGAGTGAGTCCAGTGAGTGAGTGAGTCCAGTGAGTGAGTGAGTCCAGTGAGTGAGTGTGTCCATTGAGTGAGTGAGTGTGTCCATTGAGTGAGTGTGTCCATTGAGTGAGTGAATCCATTGAGTGAGTGAGTCCATTGAGTGAGTGAGTCCATTGAGTGAGTGAGTGAGTCCAGTGAGTGAGTGAGTGAGTCCAGTGAGTGAGTGAGTACAGTGAGTGAGTGAGTCCAGTGAGTGTGTCCAGTGAGTTAGTGAGTCCATTGAGTGAGTGAGTCCAGTGAGTGAGTCCAGTGAGTGAGTGAGTCCAGTGAGTGAGTGTGTCCATTGAGTGAGTGTGTCCATTGAGTGAGTGTGTCCATTGAGTGAGTGAGTCCATTGAGTGAGTGTGTCCATTGAGTGAGTGTGTCCATTGAGTGAATGTGTCCATTGAGTGAGTGAGTCCAGTGAGTGAGTGAGTCCAGTGAGTGAGTGTGTCCATTGAGTGAGTGTGTCCATTGAGTGAATGTGTCCATTGAGTGAGTGAGTCCAGTGAGTGAGTGAGTCCAGTGAGTGAGTGAGTCCAGTGAGTGAGTGAGTCCATTTAGTGAGTGAGTGAGTCCAGTGAGTGAGTGAGTCCATTTAGTGAGTGAGTCCAGTGAGTGAGTGAGTCCAGTGAGTGAGTGAGTCCAGTGAGTGAGTGTGTCCATTGAGTGAGTGTGTCCATTGAGTGAGTGAGTCCAGCGAGTGAGTGTGTCCATTGAGTGAATGTGTCCATTGAGTGAGTCCATTGAGTGAGTGAGTCCAGTGAGTGAGTGAGTCCAGTGAGTGAGTGAGTCCAGTGAGTGAGTGTGTCCATTGAGTGAGTGTGTCCATTGAGTGAGTGAGTCCAGTGAGTGAGTGAGTCCAGTGAGTGAGTGTGTCCATTGAGTGAGTGTGTCCATTGAGTGAGTGAGTCCAGCGAGTGAGTGAGTCCAGCGAGTGAGTGTGTCCATTGAGTGAATGTGTCCATTGAGTGAGTCCATTGAGTGAGTGAGTCCAGTGAGTGAGTGAGTCCAGTGAGTGAGTGAGTCCAGTGAGTGAGTGTGTCCATTGAGTGAGTGTGTCCATTGAGTGAGTGAGTCCATTGAGTGAGTGAGTCCAGTGAGTGAGTGTGTCCATTGAATGTGTCCATTGAGTGAATGTGTCCATTGAGTGAGTGAGTCCATTGAGTGAGTGAGTCCAGTGAGTGAGTGAGTCCAGTGAGTGAGTGAGTCCATTGAGTGAGTGAGTGAGTCCAGTGAGTGAGTGAGTGAGTCCATTGAGTGAGTGAGTCCATTGAGTGAGTGAGTCCATTGAGTGAGTGAGTCCAGTGAGTGAGTGAGTGAGTCCAGTGAGTGAGTGAGAACAGTGAGTGAGTGAGTCCAGTGAGTGTGTCCAGTGAGTGAGTGAGTCCATTTAGTGAGTGAGTCCAGTGAGTGAGTGAGTCCAGTGAGTGAGTGAGTCCAGTGAGTGAGTGAGTCCAGTGAGTGAGTGAGTCCATTGAGTGAGTGAGTGAGTCCAGTGAGTGAGTGAGTGAGTCCAGTGAGTGAGTGAGTCCATTGAGTGAGTGAGTCCAGTGAGAGAGTGAGTCCAGTGAGTGAGTGTGTCCATTGAGTGAGTGTGTCCATTGAGTGAGTGTGTCCATTGAGTGAGTGAGTCCATTGAGTGAGTGAGCCCATTGAGTGAGTGAGTCCATTGAGTGAGTGTGTCCATTGAGTGAGTCCATTGAGTGAGTGTGTCCATTGAGTGAGTCCAGTGAGTGAGTGTGTCCATTGAGTGAGTGAGTCCAGTGAGTGAGTGAGTCCAGTGAGTGAGTGTGTCCATTGAGTGAGTGTGTCCATTGAGTGAATGTGTCCATTGAGTGAGTGAGTCCAGTGAGTGAGTGAGTCCAGTGAGTGTGTCCAGTGAGTGAGTGAGTCCATTTAGTGAGTGAGTCCAGTGAGTGAGTGAGTCCATTTAGTGAGTGAGTCCATGAGTGAGTCCAGTGAGTGAGTGAGTCCAGTGAGTGAGTGAGTCCAGTGAGTGAGTGAGTCCAGTGAGTGAGTGAGTCCAGTGAGTGAGTGTGTCCATTGAGTGAGTGTGTCCATTGAGTGAGTGAGTCCAGTGAGTGAGTGTGTCCATTGAGTGAATGTGTCCATTGAGTGAGTCCAGTGAGTGAGTGAGTCCAGTGAGTGAGTGAGTCCAGTGAGTGAGTGAGTCCATTTAGTGAGTGAGTCCATTGAGTGAGTGAGTCCAGTGAGTGAATGTGTCCATTGAGTGAGTGAGTCCAGTGAGTGAGTGAGTCCAGTGAGTGAGTGAGTCCAGTGAGTGAGTGAGTCCATTTAGTGAGTGAGTCCAGTGAGTGAGTGAGTCCATTTAGTGAGTGAGTCCAGTGAGTGAGTGAGTCCAGTGAGTGAGTGTGTCCATTGAGTGAGTGTGTCCATTGAGTGAGTGAGTCCATTGAGTGAGTGAGTCCAGTGAGTGAGTCCAGTGAGTGAGTGAGTCCAGTGAGTGTGTCCAGTGAGTGAATGAGTCCATTTAGTGAGTGAGTCCAGTGAGTGAGTGAGTCCATTTAGTGAGTGAGTCCAGTGAGTGAGTGAGTCCAGTGAGTGAGTGTGTACATTGAGTGAGTGTGTCCATTGAGTGAGTGAGTCCAGTGAGTGAGTGTGTCCATTGAGTGAATGTGTCCATTGAGTGAGTGAGTCCAGTGAGTGAGTGAGTCCAGTGAGTGAGTGAGTCCAGTGAGTGAGTGAGTCCAGTGAGTGAGTGTGTCCAGTGAGTGAGTCCAGTGAGTGAGTGTGTCCAGTGAATGAGTGTGGCCATTGAGTGAGTGAGTCCAGTGAGTGAGTGTGTCCAGTGAGTGAGTGTCTGTGAGTGAGTCCAGTGAGTGAGTGAGTCCATTGAGTGAGTGAGTCCAGTGAGTGAGTGAGTCCAGTGAGTGAGTGTGTCCAGTGAGTGAGTGTGTCCATTGAGTGAGTGAGTCCAGTGAGTGAGTGTGTCCATTGAGTGAATGTGTCCATTGAGTGAGTGAGTCCATTGAGTGAGTGAGTCCAGTGAGTGAGTGAGTCCAGTGAGTGAGTGTGTCCATTGAGTGAGTGAGTCCATTGAGTTAGTGAGTCCAGTGAGTGAGTGTGTCCAGTGAGTGAGTGTGTCCATTGAGTGAATGTGTCCATTGAGTGAGTGAGTCCATTGAGTGAGTGAGTCCATTGAGTGAGTCCATTGAGTGAGTGAGTCCATTGAGTGAGTGAGTCCAGTGAGTGAGTGAGTCCAGTGAGTGTGTCCAGTGAGTGAGTGAGTCCATTTAGTGAGTGAGTCCAGTGAGTGAGTCCATTGAGTGAGTGAGTCCATTGAGTGAGTGAGTCCATTGAGTGAGTGAGTCCAGTGAGTGAGTGTGTCCAGTGAGTGAGTGTGTCCAGTGAGTGAATGAGTGAGTGAGTCCATTGAGTGAGTCCAGTGAGTGAGTGAGTCCAGTGAGTGAATGTGTCCATTGAGTGAATGAGTCCATTGAGTGAGTGAGTCCAGTGAGTGAGTGAGTCCAGTGAGTGTGTCCAGTGAGTGAGTGAGTCCATTTAGTGAGTGAGTCCAGTGAGTGAGTGAGTCCATTTAGTGAGTGAGTCCAGTGAGTGAGTGAGTCCAGTGAGTGAGTGAGTCCAGTGAGTGAGTGTGTACATTGAGTGAGTGTGTCCATTGAGTGAGTGAGTCCAGTGAGTGAGTGTGTCCATTGAGTGAATGTGTCCATTGAGTGAGTGAGTCCAGTGAGTGAGTGAGTCCAGTGAGTGAGTGAGTCCAGTGAGTGAGTGAGTCCAGTGAGTGAGTGTGTCCAGTGAGTGAGTCCAGTGAGTGAGTGTGTCCAGTGAATGAGTGTGGCCATTGAGTGAGTGAGTCCAGTGAGTGAGTGTGTCCAGTGAGTGACTGAGTGTCCAGTGAGTGAGTGAGTCCATTGAGTGAGTGAGTCCAGTGAGTGAGTGAGTCCAGTGAGTGAGTGTGTCCATTGAGTGAGTGTGTCCATTGAGTGAGTGTGTCCATTGAGTGAGTGAGTCCATTGAGTGAGTGAGTCCAGTGAGTGAGTGTGTCCAGTGAGTGAGTGTGTCCATTGAGTGAATGTGTCCATTGAGTGAGTGAGTCCATTGAGTGAGTGAGTCCATTGAGTGAGTCCATTGAGTGAGTGAGTCCATTGAGTGAGTGAGTCCAGTGAGTGAGTGAGTCCATTGAGTGAGTGAGTCCAGTGAGTGAGTGAGTCCAGTGAGTGTGTCCAGTGAGTGAGTGAGTCCATTTAGTGAGTGAGTCCATTGAGTGAGTGAGTCCATTGAGTGAGTGAGTCCAGTGAGTGAGTGAGTCCATTGAGTGAGTGAGTCCAGTGAGTGAGTGAGTCCAGTGAGTGTGTCCAGTGAGTGAGTGAGTCCATTTAGTGAGTGAGTCCAGTGAGTGAGTCCATTGAGTGAGTGAGTCCATTGAGTGAGTGAGTCCATTGAGTGAGTGAGTCCAGTGAGTGAGTGTGTCCAGTGAGTGAATGAGTGAGTGAGTCCATTGAGTGAGTCCAGTGAGTGAGTGAGTCCAGTGAGTGAGTGTGTCCAGTGAGTGAGTGAGTCCAGTGAGTGAGTGAGTCCAGTGAGTGAGTGAGTGAGTGAGTGAGTGAGTGAGTGAGTGAGTGAGTGAGTGTGTCCAGTGAGTGAGTGAGTGAGTGCCCGGTGAATGAGTTAGTCCATTGAGTGATTGAGTCCAGTGAGTGAGTATGTCCAGTGAGTGAGTGTGTCCATTGAGTGAGTGTGTCCATTGAGTGAGTGAGTCCATTGAGTGAGTGAGTCCAGTGAGTGAGTGAGTCCAGTGAGTGAGTGTGTCTATTGAGTGAATGTGTCCAGTGAGTGAGTGTGTCCAGTGAGTGAGTGTTTCCAGTGAGTGAGTGAGTGAGTGAGTGAGTTTTCTCTGGAGAAAAGACCTGCAGAGTAGCACACTACTACCCAGAGCTGAAAGGGCAGCAACTACTCAACTTAAACCAGCCAGCCCAGACACCAGCTCAATTAACGGACAGCCGCAGACTCTCTTAAAAATACCTCTGCAGGGTTTGGTAATGCCAAAGCCCTGTACAATAATACACAGCTATATCCTCATAGCATACAGGAGGGGATATCATGGTCAGTGTTTCCTCCAGGTTTGTCCTTTGGGCAAGGTGCAGACGCCTATGAAGAGACAACCGGGTCTGCCAACAGATATGCCTATTTAAAGATGCATAATTAACGTCATTGTTTTAAGCACAGGGGCAACACAAAGAGCGAGAAACAGGGAAGGAGGGGGAAGAGAGGGAAATGAGAGAAAGAGAGGGTTGAAAATATACTTATAGTTTCAAGGTTGTGGGGGGAGCACAGATCATCCACAGTACCCCAATTGACCTACTGTTTCCACAGAAAGAAGACTTGAATTGCTATATAATTCTGTACCTTTTTTTTCTACTTGGAGCACCAAAATATCCCCTCAAGGTTTTTCGAAAAGCAATCAATGAGCGCACATTGTCTCTTTTCATACATCTGTTTGTCATTGAAACAGCACCACCAGAAAATATGGCCTCTAATTAATCTTCATCAAGCGGCAAGCCTGTGTGTGTGTGTGTGTGTGTGTGTGTGTGTGTGTGTGTGTGCGTGCGTGCGTGCGTGCGTGCGTGTGTGTGTGCATGTGTACACGCGCTGTAGTATGTTCCTTCGCCAACTGGCTATATCCAAAGAAAAGGCTGTGACTTGAGGTATTGGGCTGAAAAATGCGTTCTAGCATACACACAGCACTAGAACACAAACAGCCCTGTGCAACAGTCTAAATAACACAGACGAGGAAGGGGGGGGGAGACTCATCCTGGGTGACGGAGGCCAGGAGAGGACACACCAGATGGACAAACATAAGGAAGGACAAATGTAAGGATGGACAAATGTAATAATGGATGGACGGACAGGCCAACAGTGACAGACAGGCTAACGAATGGGTGAACAGACAGACAGAAAGCCAGACAAATACTGAGAGACAGACGGATGAACAGACAGACCAGGGCAGGGTCCATCTCTTCATTCAGCAGAGCCTCGTTCCTGATCAGAGCAACCCGCTGGGCAAAGCGACATGTGGAGATGGATTCCTGATAGACGGAGGAAAGAGGAGAGGAAGAGAGGAGGGAAAGAGAGAGACAGTGAGATAGTTGAATCTGGATGGCTATAATTTCCTCATTTCCAATTACAGTTCCTTAATGAACTAAACAAATAATTCAAGATCAGCTTTCCCTAACACAGACTTGATCTTAACCCCATCCAAATAAAGACAAAAACTGTCCCTGCGACAGCATTTAAGGTCATAAATACTATGCTCTGTAGATGGAGGCATTGTCATATATTTTTTTTGTGGGGGTAGATCAGCTTTAATATTGTAGATAGATTGTAACTTCATTCATCGTAATGGTCTGCATCATTTACAAACCCCCATAAAAATAGTAAATATATTCAGATCCCTTGACTTTGTCCACATTTTGTTACGTTACAGCCTTA
Organism: Oncorhynchus masou masou; assembly: GCF_036934945.1. NCBI lineage: Eukaryota > Metazoa > Chordata > Actinopteri > Salmoniformes > Salmonidae > Oncorhynchus > Oncorhynchus masou. The sequence goes on from NC_088213.1 coordinate 48,640,514, forward strand.
TTTAAAATAAGATTATAATTATAATTTTTTTCAGCAATCTACACATAATAACCAATAATGTCCAAGCGAAAACAGGTTTTTATAAATGTAAATATATTTTCCTTTACAATTTTCCACACACCCTAACACCCCTCCCCTAATTGGAGTAAACTAATGAACAACAACACTTACTTCCAGCTTATGCATACTGTATACATTTAAAGGACACAATGTATTTTACAATTGTTATATTTTGTTTGTTTTTACTCCTGTCCTTCCGCTACCTTCAACCCCTCCAATCTATTTCTGAAGACTATCCAGTTGATTTCAAGTTGCCATATATTTTTAACTGTGCTGTTTCACAAATGTTCTGAACCAATATACATTTTACATTAGATATCTTGTTGTTATTAGTACTGCCCTTCAGCTCCATTCAACCCCTCCCATCTACAGTGCCTTGCGAAAGTATTCGGCCCTCTTGAACTTTGCGACCTTTTGCCACATTTCAGGCTTCAAACATAAAGATATAAAACTGTATTTTTTTGTGAAGAATCAACAACAAGTGGGACACAATCATGAAGTGGAACGACATTTATTGGATATTTCAAATTTTTTTAACAAATCAAAAACTGAAAAATTGGGCGTGCAAAATTATTCAGCCCCCTTAAGTTAATACTTTGTAGAGCCACCTTTTGCTGCGATTACAGCTGTAAGTCGCTTGGGGTATGTCTCTATCAGTTTTGCACATCGAGAGACTGAATTCTTTTCCCATTCCTCCTTGCAAAAAAGCTCGAGCTCAGTGAGGTTGGATGGAGAGCATTTGTGAACAGCAGTTTTCAGTTCTTTCCACAGATTCTCGATTGGATTCAGGTCTGGACTTTGACTTGGCCATTCCAACACCTGGATATGTTTATTTTTGAACCATTCCATTGTAGATTTTGCTTTATGTTTTGGATCATTGTCTTGTTGGAAGACAAATCTCCGTCCCAGTCTCAGGTCTTTTGCAGACTCCATCAGGTTTTCTTCCAGAATGGTCCTGTATTTGGCTCAATCTAACTTCCCATCAATTTTAACCATCTTCTCTGTCCCTGCTGAAGAAAAACAGGCCCAAACCATGATGCTGCCACCACCATGTTTGACAGTGGGTATGGTGTGTTCAGGGTGATGCGCTGTGTTGCTTTTACGCCAAACATAACGTTTTGCATTGTTGCCAAAAAGTTCAATTTTGGTTTCATCTGACCAGAGCACCTTCTTGTTATGGATATCTTTAAGAAATGGCTTTCTTCTTGCCACTCTTCCATAAAGGCCAGATTTGTGTAATATACGACTGATTGTTGTCCTATGGACAGAGTCTCCCACCTCAGCTGTAGATCTCTGCAGTTCATCCAGAGTGATCATGGGCCTCTTGGCTGCATCTCTGATCAGTATTCTCCTTGTATGAGCTGAAAGTTTAGAGGGACGGCCAGGTCTTGGTAGATTTGCAGTGGTCTGATACTCCTTCCATTTCAATATTATCGCTTGCACAGTGCTCCTTGGGATGTTTAAAGCTTGGGAAATCTTTTTGTATCCAAATCCGGCTTTAAACTTCTTCACAACAGTATCTCAGACCTGCCTGGTGTGTTCCTTGTTCTTCATGATGCTCTCTGCGCTTTTAACGGACCTCTGAGACTATCACAGTGCAGGTGCATTTATACGGAGACTTGATTACACACAGGTGGATTGTATTTATCATCATTAGTCATTTAGGTCAACATTGGATCATTCAGAGATCCTCACTGAACTTCTGGAGAGAGTTTGCTGCACTGAAAATAAAGGGGCTGAATAATGTTGCACGCCCAATTTTTCAGTTTTTGATTTGTTAAAAAAGTTTGAAATATCCAAGAAATGTCGTTCCACTTCATGATTGTGTCCCACTTGTTGTTGATTCTTCACAAAAAAATACAGTTTTATATCTTTATGTTTGAAGCCTGAAATGTAGCAAAAGGTCGCAAAGTTCAAGGGGGCCGAATACTTTCGCAAGGCACTGTATATCTCTTAACACCATCCATATTGGATTTCTATTAGCCATATATTTTTCAAATGATGTTTCACAAAATAACCTTTCTATTTTCAGAGTTTCTACAGATTGTAAATTATTTATTAACATTTTTGCTAAAAGTATTATTATATTATTGATTGATTGACTATGACTTTTCAAATCACCCAGTAGTGCTATCTGCAAAGTTAGCTCCAGGTAAATGTTGCAAGGCATTGTCATTTTGTTGTCCCTCGTTTACCCAATTGTTTCCATGTTTTTTCCACAACCTAACTTGAAATCCAAAAGTTCGACTTCTATAAATCATGCATTAAAGGTGCAGACGCTTTTCAGAATAAAGAATTGGGTCTTTAATGTCAATGGGAAATTTGCACCAAATGTTCGCTGGTTACAAACTATAGGATTTGGCCAATGGTGAACACTTACATCAACATTTCTCTTGTCCACAGACACAGTGGCGATCATGGTGGTCATGCAGTTCCCTCCCAGGCTGTCCCGCAGCACCGACGTCATCATGGAATTTCGGTAGGGAATGTGCAAGCGGTTCTTCTCTGAGAGAGCAATGATGACCTGACTCAGAGAGAGAGGGAAGAAAGGGGAAGACGAAGAGGAATTTGAGTACTAGATCAGACGTATACAGGTTCCTCATTCTTTTATGCTATTTTATTCATTAAGAGGCAACAAGTGCAAAAACAAAAGCATTTCAACTGATGGACAGAAATAGTCCAACTATGAATTGTTCAGAGATTTAAGGTGCATTCAGAAGGATGACATCAAACATAGTAGAATGGCTAGGAACTTTTTTACCACACCTGGACACATCTTCTATGTCTGTGAGGGAGTATGCGTAAAACCCACAACAACCCTCCTCCTCTCTGCTCTCCCCCTTGTATGACCTTGTTCCCCTCCCTATTTAAACCCCATGAGACCTCTGAACTCTGACCTGCTCCAGATAGTGCAGTGACAGGTTGATGTACTTGGCCTCTGTGAGCAGCTGCCCACACACGCCTGTCTTGCCCACCCGCTCCGAGCCCGCCAGGTCTACCAGATGTAGCTTGGAACGCCGCACGGTGACCGAGCCGGGCTCACGGCCACACACGTGCATGGTGAAGATGCAGTGAGAACGCGTGGATGCCTGGTTCATAGGGGTCTGGGGAGGGAAGAAGTAGAGAAAAGGGGCAGAGAGGGGGAGGTAGAGAGGTTATATACCCAATATAAGTATTTACTCCTCTTCAAAATAAAAGGTATGCAAAACTGACACAGAGAAAGAAGAGGCGAGAGAGAGGAGATAGAGGGAAGGGAGAAAGAGAGAGGCAGGCATAGTGATGGTACCCACACTTTGCATCTAGGCCTAATCACCAATCAATTCTGCAATGCGCTCTCTAGTAGGTACTGTCGAAAAACACCCCCACAACACGAAATGCCTGAAATGACTGTCCAGACATTGACACAAGCTCTTTCTAAATTCATCTTTCCTAAATTCTTTGCATCCTCTCTCCTAACCTCCTTTACAAAAGGCATTTGATGAGAAGTTCTGCGTAGAGGGACATTGGACCTTCTCCAAAATGGTTAAACAGGAGGCAAGGAGATAAGAGCGAGGAATCGCAGAAAGACGAATTGAGAAAGAGGCATCTTACCATCTTACTACAGGCATTCCCATGTCATTTCAGCAAGCCACGACACTCACCATCTCAGATTGCTATGAAATTGGTAAGATTTGCATTCCTGAAACATTATTTTGCTGAAATGTAATTTTATCTTGGAGAAATTAAGATAATTGATTGCACCAAAATTGGCAATTTAAATTTATAGGATTAATTTAATATTCAAAAAATACAGTAAAGTACCAACATCCAATTTGGATCAAACTTCTTCCACCGGAGTACGATATGAGGAATATTTTTTTGTTTGTCAAAAGCCACCCATGGTCATCCTCACAATTCAGGCCAGTCCTCCATGAAAGCAAATCAGTTTGACATTACAAAGACGACTTCTGCTTATACCAGATCAAAAGACAGGGGACGGTGTATTTCCCCGTCTATATCAAGGGACCAGGGTTCTGGTCGAGAAAGACAAAACATGGAAGTGCCTTTGAACGGGGTATGGTAGTAGGTGCCAGGCACACAGGTTTGTGTCAAGAACTGCAACGCTGCTGGGTTTTTCACACTCAACAGTTTACCGTGTGTATCAAGAATAGTCAACCACCCAAAGGACATCCAGCAAACTTGACACAATTGCGGGAAGCAGTTGACCTGTGGGGTCGAAGGAATTGTTGACCTGTGGAGCGCTTTCAACACCTTCTAGAGTCCATGTCCCAACAAATTGAGGCTGTTCTGAGGGCAAAAGGGGGTGCAACTCAATATTAGGAAGATGTTCCTAATGTTTTGTATACTCAGTGTATACACCAGCTAGTACATCATCACCACAAGGGCATGCTCTCTCTCCCTATCCCTCCTTTCCCCTCAGTGGGAAGGACAACATCAAAGCCCTGACATGTGTGAATGACGAGCAATAAACATCTGGTTGGGGATGTACAAAAATGCTGAGGGTGATTTTCTGAGGGTTAAAAATAGCGGTGGGCCCAGAGAGAGTCAGGGAACAGGACAGGACAGACAGACACAGTTTGGCCTAGTGCAAGTGGTGGAACCATCCTCTTTGGAGTCCACACCCACACCCACTCTGATATCATCTCAGCCAAGTCTATGGGCCGAATTAAGCCCTCCCCTTTCCGAAAGTCAAAAGGTGTACACCACCACAAAATCGTGATTAGTCCAAATAATCAGTGATGCAAAAACCAGCACACCAGTTAAAATATTCCTCATGTCACCAGGGGTGTTCCAGCGGTCTAAGCCGCTGCTTATGGCCAACTTCAAGTATTCATAACAATCGGTAATCAGCATTTATGGACGCCGATTACATTGCATTTACGAGGAAACTGCGTGGCAGGCTGATCACCTAATACGCGAATGCAGCAAGGCGCCAAGGTAAGGTGCTAGCTAGCATTAAACTTACCACATAAAAAAAATATTAATCTTCACATAATTACTAGTTAACTACACATGATTGATGATATTACTACCCCTCTGAACCACCCATACCGGATCCGGGATAATTGTCATCAGCAACGCTGAATAGCATAGCGCCACAGTCAAATAATATTACTAGAAAATATTCATATTCATGAAATCCCAAGTGCAATACCTGTCGTCTCAGATTTTGAAATTATACTTACAAGCATTTGTGTAAGTTTATCGATCGCTCGACAAAACAATAAGTACACTTAGCATCAGGTAACTTGGTCACGAAAATCAGAAAAGCAATCAAATTAATCGTTTACCTTTGATGATCTTCGGATGTTTTCACTAGAGACTCCCAGTTTGTTCTCTAATGTTCCTTTTGTTCCATAAAGATGTTTTTTATATCCAAATACCTCCATTAGTTTGGTGCGTTATGCCCAGGAATCCACCGGAAAGAGCGGTCACGACAACGCAGACAAAAATTCCAAATTATATCCATAATGTCCACAGAAACATGCGAGACGCTTTTTATAATCAATCCTCAGGGTGTTTTTCAAATATCTATACGATAATATATCAACCGGGACAGTTGGCTTTTCACTAGGACCGGGACAAACTATGGCCGCCTTTCTCTTTTGCACACAATTCACTCTGAGAGCAGCCACCTATCCACTTACGCAATGTGGTCGTTCTCGCTCATTCTTCAAAATAAAAGCCTGAAACTATGTCTAAAGGCTGTTGACACCTTGAGGAAGTGATAGGAAAAGGAATATGGTTGATATCCCTTTAAATGGAGCAATGGGAGGCTATGGAACATGGAGTTTTCAAAATAGAAGCCACTTCCTGGTTTGATTTTTCTCAGGGTTTCGCCTGCAATATCAGTTCTGTTATACTCAGACAATATTTTTACAGTTTTGGAAACTTTAGAGTGTTTTCTATCCTAATCTGTCAATTATATGCATATTCTAGCATCTGGTCCTGAGAAATAGGCCGTTTACTTTGGGAACGTTATTTTTCCAAACATAAAAATAGTTAAAACCTCTTGAAGCTAGGGGGCACTATCATGTCCTGTGTTGCATATATGTAATGGTCGCGTGTTGGTGGCAGGGAAGTCAGGCACAGGAGAATGAACTTGGTAAAAACTGAGTTGTTTAATAAATGCTGATAAAACTCCAAAACCAAAAATATACAAAAGTGGGCACAAAACCCGTCGCACACCAACATAATAAATGCACATTACACACAAACAATCTCCGTGTCATGTTCGTTGTAAGGAGGAGACCAAGGCGCAGCGTGATTTGAATACATTCTTCTTTTAATAAAACAAAGAAACACTAAACAAACTTACAAAATAACAAAACAAACGTGAAGCTATATAAACTGAGTGCTGACACAGGCAACAACACATAGACAATAACACACGAAATACCCAAGGAATATGGCTACCCAAATATGGTCCCCAGTCAGAGACAACGATAAACAGCTGCCTCTGATTGAGAACCAATCTAGGCAACCATAAACATAAAAACATCTAGACCAGACCAACCCCATAAACATACAAAAACATGACAGGGGAAAAACATACACTGCTCAAAAAAATAAAGGGAACACTTAAACAACACAATGTAACTCCAAGTCAATCACACTTCTGTGAAATCAAACTGTCCACTTAGGAAGCAACACTGATTGACAATCAATTTCACATGCTGTTGTGCAAATGGAATAGACAACAGGTGGAAATTATAGGAAATTAGCAAGACACCTCCAATAAAGGAGTGGTTCTGCAGGTGGTAACCACAGACCACTTCTCAGTTCCTATGCTTCCTGGCTGATGTTTTGGTCACGTTTGAATGCTGGCAGTGCATTCACTCTAGTGGTAGCATGGGACAGAGTCTACAACCCACAGAAGTGGCTCAGGTAGTGCAGCTCATCCAGGATGGCACATCAATACGATCTGTGGCAAGAAGGTTTGCTGTGTCTGTCAGCGTAGTGTCCAGAGCATGGAGGCGCTACCAGGAGACAGGCCAGTAAATCAGGAGACGTGGAGGAGGCCGTAGGAGGGCAACAACCCAGCAGCAGGACTGCTACCTCCGCCTTTGTGCAAGGAGGAGCAGGAGGAGCACTGTCAGAGCCCTGCAAAATGACCTCCAGCATTCCACAAATGTGCATGTGTCTGCTCAAACGGTCAGAAACAGACTCCATGAGGGTGGCATGAGGGCCCGACGTCCACAGGTGGGGGTTGTGCTTACAGCCCAACACCGTGCAGGATGTTTGGCATTTGCCAGGGAACACCAAGTTTGGCAAATTCGCCACTGGCACCCTGTGCTCTTCACAGATGAAAGCAGGTTCACACTGAGCACGTGACAGACGTGACAGAGTCCAGAGACGCCGTGGAGAATGTTCTGCTGCCTGCAACATCCTCCAGCATAACCGGTTTGGCAGTGGGCCAGTCATGGTGTGGGGTGGAATTTCTTTGGGGGGGCCGCACAGCCCTCAATGTGCTCGCCAGAGTTAGCCTGACTGCCATTAGGTACCGAGATGAGTCCTCAGACCCCTTGTGAGACCATATGCTGGTGCGGTTGGCCCTGGGTTCCTCCTAATGCAAGACAATGCTAGACCTCATGTGGCTGGAGTGTGTCAGCAGTTCCTACAAGAGGAAGGCATTGATGCTATGGACTGGCCCGCCCATTCACCAGACCTGAATCCAATTGAGCACATCTGGGACATTATGTCTCGCTCCATCCACCAACGCCACGTTGCACCACATACTGTCCAGGAGTTGGCAGATGCTTTAGTCCAGGTCTGGGAGGAGATCCCTCAGGAGACCATCCGCCACCTCATCAGGAGCATGCCCAGGCGTTGTAGGGAGGTCTTACAGGCACGTGGAGGCCACACACACTACTGAGCCTAATTTTGACTTGTTTTAAGGACATTACATCAAAGTTGGATCAGCCTGTAGTGTGGTTTTCCACTTTAATTTTGAGTGTGACTCCAAATCCAGACCTCCATGTGTTGATAAATTTGATTTCCATTGATAATTTTTGTGTGATTTTGTTGTCAGCACATTCAACTATGTAAAGAAAAAAGTATTTAATAAGAATATTTCATTCATTCAGATCTAGGATGTGTTATTTTAGTGTTCCCTTTATTTTTTTGAGCAGTGTATATATTTTTTTAAACCTGCATATTTAAACCTGCATAGTTAAAAGAAATTCATGTTAGCAGGCAATATTAACTAGGGAAATTGTGTCACTTCTCTTCACTTCTCTTCTTGTGTCACTAAACATTCATTCTAACTTTACTGCGTTTGACAGCAGCTCTTAGCAATGCTTGATTCACAGCACTGTTTATGACATCAAGCCGATCAACTCCTGAGATTAGGCTGGCAATACTAAAGTGACTATTAGAACATCCAATAGCCAAAGGTATATGAAATACAAATGGCACAGAGAGAAATAGTCGACGAGTCATAATTCCTATAACAACTACAACCTAAAACTTCTTAACTGGGAATATTGAAGAACTGGGAATATTGAACCACCAGCTTTCATATGTTCTGAGCAAGGAACTTTCACAATTCCTGACATTTAATCCTAGTAAAAATTCCCTGTCTTAGGTCAGTTAGGATCACCACTTTAATTTATGAATGTGAAAGGTCAGAATAATAGTAGAGAGAATGATTTATTTCAGCTTTTATTTCTTTCATCACATTCCCAGTGGGTCAGAAGTTTACATACACTCAATTAATATTTGGTAGCATTGCCTTTAAATTAATTCACTTGGGTCAAACATTTTGGGTAGCCTTCCACAAGCTTCCCACAATAAGTTGGGTGAATTTTGGCCCATTCCTCCTGACAGAGCTGGTGTAACTGAGTCAGGTTTGTAGACCTTCTTGCTTGCACATGCTTTTTCATTTCTGCCCACACATTTTATATAGGATTGAGGTCAGGGCTTTGTGATGGCCACTCCAATACCTTGACTTTGTTGTCCTTAAGCCATTTTGACACAACTTTGGAAGTATGCTTGGGGTCATTGTCCATTTGGAAGACCTATTTGCAACCAAGCTTTTTTTTTTTTTTACCTTTATTTAACCAGGCAAGTCAGTTAAGAACAAATTCTTATTTTCAATGACGGCCTGGGAACAGTGGGTTAACTGCCTGTTCAGGGGCAGAACGACAGATATTGTACCTTGTCAGCTCGGGGGTTTGAACTCTCAACCTTGCAGTTACTAGTCCAACGCTCTAACCACTAGGCTACACTGCCGCCCCTAACTTCCTGACTGATGTCTTGAGATGTTGCTTCAATATATCCACATAATTTTCCTTCCTCATGATGCCATCTAATTTAAAGTGCACCAGTCCCTCCTGCAGCAAAGCACCCCCACAACATGATGCTGCCACCCCCATGCTTCAAGGTTGGGATGGTGTTCTTCGGCTTGCAAGCCTCCCCCTTATTCCTCCAAACATAACGTGGGTCATTATGGCCAAACAGTTCTATTTTCGTTTTATCAGACCTGAAGACATTTCTCCAAAAAGTACTATCTTTGTCCCCATGTGCAGTTGCAAACTGTAGTCTGGCTTTTTTATGGCGGTTTTGGAGCAGTGACTTCTAACTTGCTGAGTGGCTATTCAGGTTATGACGGTATAGGACTCGTTTTACAGTGGATATAGATACTTTTGTACTTGTTTCCTCCAGCATCTTCACAAGGTCCTTTGCTGTTGTTCTGGGATTGATTTGCACTTATCGCACCAAAGTATGTTAATCTCTAGGAGACAGAACGCGTCTCCTTCCTGAACTGTTTGACGGCTGCGTGGTCCCATGGTGTTTATACTTGCATACTATTGTTTGTACAGATGAACGTGGCACCTTCAGGCGTTTGAAAATTGCTCCCAAGGATGAACCAGACTTGTGGAGGTCTACAATATTCTTACTGATGATCCCATGATGTCAAGCAAAGAGGCACTGAGTTTGAAGGAAGGCAAAGAGGCACTGAGTTTGAAGGAAGGCCTTAAGATACATCCACAGGTACCTCCAATTGACTCAAGTTATGTCAATTAGCCCAGCAGAAGCTTCTAAAGCCATGACATCATTTTCTGGAATTTTCAAGCTGTTTAAGGGCACAGTCAACATAGTCTATGTAAACTTCTAACCCACTGGAATTGTGACAGTGAAAGTGAAGTGAAATAATCTGTCTGTAAACAATTGTTGGAAAAATTACTTGTGTCATGCACAAAGTAGATGTCCTAACCGACTTGCCAAAACTATAGTTTGTTAACAAGAAATTTAATTTGTGGAGTGGTTGAAAAATGAGTTTTAGTCACTCCAACCTAAGTGTATGTAAACTTCTGACTTCAACTGTAAGTATTATATTACTTTAAAATAAGTGTTCATTGTTCATTCATTGTTGTAATTGTCATTATTACAAATATATATATATATATATAAAATCGCCCGATTAATCGGTATTGGCATTTTTTGGTCCTCCAATAATCGGCATCGGTGTTGAAAAATCATAAATCGGTCGACCGCTAGATTATTCCACTGCAAACATTGGTTTGACTGCATTATCACACTCTCTCTCCACTATAGAAAATAGGACAGGATAGGGACTGCCTCTCTGTCTCTTTGCCCAATCCATTGCCATATCCTCTAGCTGGAAGGTCATTTCGATCTCATCATCTTCAGTCTCTCTTCCACTCCCTCACCAATCTCCCTCTTCCAATGTCACATAACTAACTCATCACTCCCTCCCTCTTCCACCCTCTCTCCCCTATTTCCCCCTCTCTATACCTCCTATTTTACCCAAAAATATCTCCTCTCGTGGAAAACAGCAACACGAAGGGATGACTCAAACCCACCAGACCAATGTCTGTTTGTACACTAGCGAGCTGACCCTGCACCACCTCTGTGTGCCTCTGACCGCACATTGACCAAACACTGACCACACGTCGACCACACATGGAGCGCATGGGTCTATGAGTCGGCAAGCTGTGAATGAGGGCCTTTGGGCTTGGGTAAAAAAATATATTTAAAAAAACAAGAGCAGGACCCCCTGACAGCATGCAGCTTGTGAGGACCATCAGGAGAAGAGTACTGAACAGTAAATCCCACTAGCAGTGAGGGGGAGTGATTATGGCGTTAAAGGGGCGAGGCCCGCATGTGGGCTGACCAGAGGTGAGGGACGAAGGGATAGAGGGAGGGACAGAGAACAGATGAAAGGAAAGACTTCCTGGTGGGGTGGAGGGTGGTTAAAATGTGTATTTCATATCCGATGTAAAAAATAAAAAAATTGAGCTACCAAATCTCAGAGCCAATGAGATCATGGTCTTCTGAGTGTTGGCGCGAGTACTCAAGAGTGAGAGAACAAGGGAATGAAAATAAAGAATGAAAGAAAGAATATGAGGAACTGGAACACAGTGGTCTGATGTGGATAAATTGATGTCAGCGATTATTTGGGTTCCTTGAAGCATGAGGGGCTTCTAATGAAGGATCAAGCCCCAAAGAGGAACCTTTAACAAAAGGTTATTTGTGTGGGTGGACTGTTATGAATGGACACATGGGTTATACACAGTGTTCCCCAGCTGTGCTTGATCGTCAGAGGACTAAAACAAGAAACAATGAATTTTACAACTTAAGACAGTGACTCTAGGTTGTCGAGCTAGGAACACTGAAAGAGTATCCTTGTGCCCAATATGAGTTCCCCAATATAGTACTCCCCCATAGCCAGTTTGTTGAGGTTAGAGAAGCAGACCAGCAACCAGAAGGTTTCCGGTTCGAAACCCAGGTCCAACAGGTTGTGAACATAAGGACAGTGGGACCTCAGGGCTTTTGCAAAGGAAAAAGTGATTCCAGAGACTACAGAGCATCTACAATTAGACTATACGACACTGTCATAACGTATACATAGTGCATTTGTCAATAATACAGACGATTCATAATGATTGTCAGAGATTGCGTCCCAAATGGCACCCATATACTCTATGTGATCATTTAAAAAAATATATGTTTTTATTCCTCTAATTTTTATACTTTTTAACTCTGCATAATTGGGAAAGGGATCGTAAGTAAGCATTTCACTGTAAAGCCTACGCCTGTTGTATTTGGCGCATGTGATGAATTAAAATGTTATTTTGATTTGGGATACAGAAGAGGCTTGCTCAGGGGTTTTGCTCAGAGGTTGAGTTACACTGCTTACAGACATTTATTTCAGAAATTCCCTAGCAAATTCTATTCACTAGCGATGTAGTATACACTTTGAAATTGTGGGATAGGTTGTGTAGACAGCGGGCGAAAATAATGCAAAACAGAAAAACATTCACCCAAAAGTATTGAGAGCTAAATATTGCAAATAAATACTTTTGAAAGGCAAAAACAAATTAATTGCAAATGAATGAAAAAAAAAAAAGTGAAACCATTGCAATGATTGCGATGAAACGCTTCCCTCTTTGCCTATAATTTTTTATTTGGTTACACTACCGGTCAAACATGTATAACACCTACTCATTCAAGGGTTTTTCTTTAGTTTTCCTATTTTCTACATTGTAGAATAATAGTGAAGACATCAAAACTATGAAATAACACCAAAAAAGTGTTAAACAAATCAAAAGATATTTTATATTTGAGATTCTTCAAATCGCCACCCTGTGCCTTGATGACAGCTTTGCACACTCTCGGCATTCTCAACCAGCTTCATGAGGTAGTCACCTGGAATGCGTTTCAATTAACAGGTGTGCCTTGTTAAAAGTTAATTTGTGGAATTTCTTTCATTCTTAATGTGTTTGAGTTAATCAGTTGTGTTGTGACAAGTTAGGAGGGGTTTTCAGAAGATAGCCCTATTTGGTAAAAGACCAAGTCCATATTATGGCAAGAATAGCTCAAATAAGCAAAGAAAAATGTCTATCATTACTTTAAGACATGAAGGTCAGTCAATACGGAAAATTTCAAGAACTTTGAAAGTATCTTCAAGTGCAGTCGCAAAAACCATCAACCGCTATGATGAAACTGTCTCTCACGAGGACCACCACAGGAATGGAAGACCCAGAGTGGGCTGCATAACTTGCTAGCAACTTGTTTGTTACTGTATAAACTAGCTTGATTGCTAATTTCAGAAGTTAAATGTGTCAATTGTATCTCCTGAACTATTATCTTCAGCACTTAACTAGTGCAGTGTTTCCTACTTACAAAGCATGTAGAGATCTGTAATTTTTACCATAGGAACACTTCAACTGTGAGAGACGGAATCTAAAACAAAAATCCAGAAAATCACAATGTATGATTTTTAAGTAATTCATTTGCATTTTATTGCATGACATAAGTATTTGATCACCTACCAACCAGTAAGAATTCCGGCTCTCACAGACCTGTTAGTTTTTCTTTAAGAAGCCCTACTGTTTTCCACTCATTACCTGTATTAACTGCACCTGTTTGAACTCGTTACCTGTATAAAAGACACCTGTCCACACACTCAATCAAACAGACTCCAACCTCTCGACAATGGCCAAGACTAGAGAGCTGTGTAAGGCCATCAGGGTTAAACTGTAGACCTGCACAAGGCTGGGATGGGCTACAGGACAATAGGCAAGGAGCTTGGTGAGAAGGCAACAACTGTTGGAGCAATTATTAGAAAATGGAAGAAGTTCAAGATTACAGTCAATCACCATCGGTCTGGGGCCCCATGCAAGATCTCACCTCGTGGGGCATCAATGATCATGAGGAAGGTGAGGGATCAGCCCAGAACTACACGGCAGGACTTGGTCAATGACCTGAAGAGAGCTGGGACCAGAGTCTCATGGATTAAAATCCTGCAGCGCACGCAAGGTCCCCCCTCAAGCCAGCGCATGTCCAGGCCCGTCTGAAGTTTGCCAATGACCATCTGGATGATCCAGAGGAGGAATGCGAGAAGGTCATGTGGTCTGATGAGACAAAAATAGAGCTTTTTGGTCTAAACTCCACTCGGCGTGTTTGGAGGAAGAAAAAGGATGAGTACAACCCCAAGAACACCATCTCAACCATGAAGCATGGAGGTGGAAACATCATTCTTTGGGGATGCTTTTCTGCAAAGGCGACAGGATGACTGCACCGTATTTAGAGGAGGATGGATGGGGCCATGTATCGCGAGATCTTGACTAACAACCTCCTTCCCTCAGTAAGAGCATTGAAGATGGGTCTTGGCTGGGTCTTCCAGCATGACAACGACCCGAAACACACAGCCAGGGCAACTAAGGAGTGGCTCTGTAAGAAGCATCTCAAGGTCCTGGAGTGGCCTAGCCAGTCTCCAGACCTGAACCCAATAGAACATCTTTGGAGGGAGCTGAAAGTCCGTATTACAAAGCGACAGCCCCGAAACCTGAAGGATCTGGACAAGGTCTGTATGGAGGAGTGGGCCAAAATCCCTGCTGCAGTGTGTGCAAACCTGGTCAAGAACTACAGGAAACGTATGATCTCCATAATTGCAAACAAATGTTTCTGTACCAAATATTAAGTTCTGCTTTTTGACGTATCAAATACTTATGTCATGCAATAAAATGCTAATTAATTACTTAAAAATCGTACAATGTGATTTTCTGGATTTTTGTTTTATATTCCGTCTCTCACAGTTGAAGTGTCCCTTGATAAAAAATTACAGAGCCCTACATGCTTTGTAAGTAGGAAAACTTGCAAAAATCGGCAGTGTATCAAATACTTGTTCTCCCCACTGTATCTGTACTTGGGGCTGTGCGTCAGTCACTGGGGGCTGATACTGTCATGGTTGATGTGGGGTCAAATTACATTATGAAGGACAGCTGAGAATAGCTGGAGATGGATTTTAAAGAACTGATTGGGTCACTACTTGACACCAACAAATGCCCCATAATATCTGGACCTCTGCCCACACTAAATCTTGTCATTGAACGGTTCAGCAGACTTTCAGCCCTCCATAAGAGACCATTGCAGCTCTGTGGGTATAACATTTATTTACAATTTTGATACCTTCTGGAAACAAAGCTCGCATTTCAAGGGGGATGGGATCCACCCAAATAATTTGGGTTCCTGGATCCTTTCACAGCATTTTAAGGATGCGTTGAGACAATGACTTATCAGTGACCCAAGTACAGATCATTTAATCCCTACCATTGTGTCACTGAGTTGTCATAATGTTTCAGCAAATGTTCATTATCCCAGGGGTGTTTGAAGACAATGTAAGTAACCTAATTGATCATATAACTATGAACCACAGTAATACTGTTAGTACTGAGGTGGTGTGCACTAACAGGAAGTCCCCTGTGTGCAGCTTACCCTGCACTAACATAAATAACCTGAGCATGCCTCTGCTAAGCTTTCCAATAAAGCAATAAAAACAATCAAGCATCCCAGAAGTTTTAAGAATAGCCCACGTTAAGATATGTAGCTTAAGAAACAAGGTTGATGAAATCAATAACTTGCTAATAACAGGTGACATTCATATTCCTTCTAGGCAGAGTTCCTCTGTCCAGTGCCTGTGTTCTTTTGCCCATCTTAATCTTTTTTTATTGGCCAGTCTGAGATATGGCCTTTTCTGAAGCAAATCTGCCCAGAAGGCCAGAATCCCGGAGTCGCCTCTTCACTGTTGACGTTGAGACTGGTGTTTTTCGGGTATTATTTAATGAAACTGCCAGGTGAGGACTTGTGAGGCCTTGTGAGGCCTTTGTTTCTCAAACTAGACACTAATTTCCTTGCCCTCTTGCTCAGTTGTGCACCGGGAACTCCCACTCCTCTTTCTATTCTGGTTTGGGCCAGTTTGCGCTGTTCTTTTTGATACAACAGTAGCTCGGACGGGGAGAAGTCTGACCATAACACAGAGTTGTACGCGATCTTTAGTTTCTTGTCAATTTTTTCTATGTTGCCACTCCTATTTCCCATATCTTCAATTTAAGCCTTTCAAACAAAATCCAGGTACAATAAAAATGTCCCATGGCAGCTGTCTAGGCCCCTTACTTTTTTCAAACTTTACTAATGACATGTCACTGGCTTTGAGTAAAAAAAAGTGTGTCTATGTATGCGGATGACTCAACACTATACACGTCAGCTACTACAGTGACTGAAATAACTGCAACACATATCTGCAGTTTGTTTCAGAGTGGGTGGCAAGGAATAAGTTCATCCTAAATGTTTCAAAAACAAAAAGCATTGTATTTGGGACAAATCATTCACTAAACCCCAACTAAATCTTGTAATGAATGTGGAAATTGAGCAAGTTGAGGTGACTAAACTGCTTGGAGTAACCCTGGATTGTCAACTGTCATGGTCAAAACATTTTGATACAACAGTAGCTCGGACGGGGAGAAGTCTGACCATAATAAAGTGCTGTTCTGCATTCTTAACACTATCAACCAAGGCAGGTCCTACAAGCTCTAGTTTCATTGTACCTGGACTACTGTTCAGTCGTGTGGTCAGGTGCCACAAAGAGGTACTTGCACTAACATTAATATGCATGTCAATCTCTCCGGGCTCAAAGTAGAAGAGAGATTGACTTCATCACTACTTATATGTGAGGTATTGACATGTTGAATGCACTGTTTGTTTGAACTACTGGCACCCATGCATACCCCACAAGACATGCCACAAGAGGTCCCTTCACAATCCCTAAGTCCAGAACAGACTATGGGAGGCACACAGTACTACATAGAGCCATGACTACATGGAATGTAGTCTCTATTCCACATCAAGTAACTCATGCAAACCTTAAAATTAGATTGAAAAAAAAAACTGATAAAAATACACCTCATGGAGCAGCGGGGACTCTGAGGCAACACAAACATAGGCACAGACACATTATACACACACACACACACACACACACACACACACACACACACAAAGACCAGGGATGTTTTCCAATGCCCCGCAAAGAGGGGCACCTATTGGTAGATGGGTGAAACTTTTAAAAGCAGACGTTGAATATCTCTTTGAGTCATTAATTACAATTTGGATGGTGTATCAATACACCCAGTCAATACAAAGATAGAGGCGTCCTTCCTAACTCAGTTGCCAGGAGAGGATGGAAACCGATCAGGGATTGCACCATGAGGCCAATGGTGACTTTAAAACAGTTACAGAGTTTAATGCCTGTGATAGGAGAAGACTGAGGATGGATCAACAACATTGTAGTTACTCTACAATACTAATCTAATTGAGTGAAAAGAAGGAATCCTGCACAGAATAAAAATATTCCAAAACATGCAACCTGTATGCAACAACGCAAAGCAATTAACCTTTTGTCCTGAATACAAAGTGTTATGTTTAGGGCAAATCCAATACAAAACATTACTGAATACAACTCTCCATATTTTCAAGCACTGCTTACCAAGAAGACAGTGGATGTCCGCGAGTGGCAGAGTTACAGTTTTGACTTAAACCTGCTTGAAAAATCAATGGCAAGACCTGAAAATGGTTGTCTAGCAATGATTAACAACAATTTTGACAGAACTGGTGTGTAGCGGCTCTCGTTGGTAGAAGGAGACCAAGGCGGAGAACAAGACAACGATAGACAGCTGCCTCTGATTGGGAACCACACTCGGCCAAAAACAAAGAAACAGAAGACATAGGTCAGGGTGTGACATAGAGTCACACCCTGACCTAACCAAACATAGAGAATAATAAGGATCTCTAAGGTCAGGGCATGACATGGTGTGCAAAATAGTGGGCAAATGTTGCACAATCCAAGGCCAGAATCCACAAAGTGTCTCAGAGTAGAAAATTGGTTGAAAATACTGAGAATAGAGACATTTTACTCCTACTCCTATGGGTAAAAAAAAAACTATGCATGAAGCCTCTTTAGTCGTGAGTCTCACCTAGTCGACAGATATTTATGACACCTCATGAAGCTTTATTAACCAGTTAAGAGTTACCGGCAGGTGTGGCGATAATAGAAAAATGTCAGTGGAGTCAGTGGTTTCTACGCCACTTGCAATTGGTTTAGAGTTGATCAATAAATAATCTAGACCTACATGCAACAGTAACTCTTGTGCATTTGACAATGATTTCACATTATGCTTATTTCACATGAATTGCACAAATAGTTATAACCACTACGCTAATAAATAAACATGTTTTTCTTTCGATTATTTAATGACCTACATTATATTTCAAGTTCTCACTTTGAAGCGAAATATCACGTTGTCCAAAAATATGCCTAAATTGGGCATGCCTATAAATTCTGCAATTAAAGGCATCTAGGGCTTATGTTAACTTTCATTTGTCTTCAGTTCAAACAATGTATCTGGAGTATTTCTCCTGTCTTATCCGGTGTGCTATGTGAATTTAAGTATGCTCTCTCTAATTCTCTCTCTCTTTTTCTCTCTTTCTTTCTCTCTCTCGGAGGACCTGAGTCCTAGGACCATGCCTCAGGACTACCTGGCCTGATGACTCCTTGTTTGATCGGAGGGTGAGGGCTAGGGCCATTCCCCCCAGAAATGTCCGGGGACTTGCAGGTGCCTTGGTGGAAGAGTGGGGTAACATCTCACAGCAAGAACTGGCAAATCTGGTGCAGTCCATGAGGAGGAGATGCACTGTAGTACTTAATGCAGCTGGCGGCCAAACCAGATACTGACTGTTAGTTTTGATTTTGATCCCCCCTTTGTTCAGGGACACATAATTCAATTTCTGTTAGTCACATGTCTGTGGAATTTTTTCAGTTTATGTCTCAGTTGTTGAATCTTGTTATGTTCATACAAATATTTACACATGTTAAGTTTGCTGAAAATAAACGCAGTTAACAGTGAGAGAAACGTTTCGTTTTTTGCTGAGTTTAGGTGTACTGGCCAATTATTTTAAGCCGCTAGCTCGGATTTTAAAAATGAGGATGAACTGTCATTGCAAAACCGGTTGACCAATAGAGGGGCGTCAATGAATGTGTCAAAACTTTGCAAAGAAAAGGCAGCGAAAGCAAAGGGCAGGGTAACATAACCCAAAAAAAAGCAACGATGGAAGCTTTTCATCGCAATTGCATTATCATTTAAAAGTTTTCAAAGATATATATTTTTGCATTAATTTATAATTCATTTGTTCTTGCCTTTCAAAATTATTTCCTTGCAACATTATTTATTTTGCTATCAATACTTTTGGGTTAATGTTTTGCTTTCAATATCAGTATTTTGGATTGCAATAAGAATTTTGTTCTCAAATTAAAAAGGTTTGCTTGATTTTAAGTCACAAATGTCATTCCATGGTCCTAAAGACATTAGGCAACGTTACTATTAGGTCCCTTTAGGCATATTCACACTGAACCTTATCCCAGGTCTAAGAACCTCCGTAGCCCTGGGCTTAGGGAGATTTTAGGCCGCAACTAAGCGAGTGTTCACATTTTCACATTCTAAAATGGGCTTGCGCCAACCTTAGCCCAGGGCTAGCCAGCTCTGCTCCAGAGCAGGGTTAGCACCGGATTTTCAGGGCTAGCCCCAGAAACACAGTGCCAAAATAGCCAGTGTGAAACAGGGTTAAGAACAATGCCCAGAAAGCACACTGTCCAATCAAAAATGCTGCACTGTCACCTAATTTACATATATTTGTGATGCCTGTAATGCATTCTGCAAGTTATTTTGTTAAGTAAATTCATACTACTTCATCCGTGCAAAAATATTGGTTGCAATGCCTAACAAAAATGGTTGCTGTGCAGGCTGGCTAACGTCTTCTAATTTATCCAACTAAAGCTACAAACTCTCTGGAAGGGGGGGCAAACACTCCATTTGTCTGTTTTTATAACTTTTCTATTTACATTTAATTGGATAAATCCATTAAATATTTTTGCATGATTTCACCTGGATCAGAAAAGTTGTATTGATGTCTCATTTGTGGTCAACATTCTCTGTATTGTGGCAAGATCGAATTTCAAAAGTGAAACATTGTTTTGTAGGTCAGACAGCAAGATTTACACAAACTATCACTGTTGGAAATCAAATGCTAGGCTAGAAGCAAAAGGAAATAAGGTGCTAATAAAAGTCTCATTACTTATAACATTGTGTCCAGGGCTTTGGAATACAAGTGTGAATCCTTAGCCCAGGGTTAATAAATGCTTGTGTGACCACAGACTAGCTAGCATTGTGAAAAGGCCTTTTTAGGGTTTTTGCTTCCAACTCCTTACCTCTGCAATCATGCGATTGGTGTCTCCCAGGAAGAGCAAGTTGAGAGCCTCCTCCTCATTGGCTGATTGATGGAGTGACAGGTTTCTCAGGTGTATGTTCTGGTCCGGGTCTTCCATGATGTTAACTTTCCTGTAGAGTCAAGATGGCAAGCACACACACAAATTTCACCAGCCTGAGATAATGTTTATACGAAAAAAGTGCCTCCAATCAACAAGAGGGCTTGTTCATAATATCTGTTCAAAACTCAAACTCCAAAAGGGATCCATAGTGAGTAATGTGAGTATATAACGTATTCCTTTTTGCTTACTGTAATTTTAGCTTTATTTGAATTTGTGATATCTTAAATATCTGTGATTTATACATCATAAAAATTGGCCTAATGACACTAACTCCACATTGAGGCTATTTAATAAGGTTACATCATTCCCCCCTCCCAGAGGCCAGCCTTCAATCCAAACAAACTGCATCTGCAAGGCTATGTCCCAAATGGCACCCTACTCCCTATATAGTACACTACTTTTCCCTATATAGTGCACTATTGGTTCAAAAGTAATGTGCTACATAGGAAACAGGGTGCCAATTGGAACACAGTCCAAGTCACTGGGCTACAGCCCAGCGCCCTAGCCTGCTGTACACATGCTGTATCTACCCCATTCCCAGATTCTATGTGATAGACAGACACAATCTGTATGCGTTCCAAATGGTACCATATTCCCTTTACTGTATAGTGCACTACTTTTGACCAGAGCTCTATGGGTGCACTATGTAGGGAATAGGGTGCCATTTAGGATGCAGTCTCTGAGAAACAAACAGTGGATGAGTTATTGCCCACATCATGTGACATCAAATAGAGATGGCTTGTACAGATGCTGGGTGTCACATCCTAGGCCACAACCAGCAAAAACATCCCACAGGATTGATTGACTGACAGGGTCGAAGAGGATGAGAGGGCTGAGTGAAAGTTTGAAATCATGCAAATGGGTGATTGACATGTTGTTAATACACATTTTACAAAAAAAAAAAAATCACCTTTATTTAACCAGGTAGGCTAGTTGAGAACAAGTTCTCATTTGCAACTGCGACCAGGCCAAAATAAAGCATAGCAATTCGACACATACAACAACACAGTTACACATGGAATAAACAAAACATACAGTCAATAATACAGTAGAACAAAATAAACCAAAAAGTCTATATACAGTGAGTGCAAATGAGGTAAGATTAGGTGAGTTAAGGCAATAAATATGCCATGGTTGAGAAGTAATTACAATATAGCAATTAAACACTGGAATGGTAGATGTGCAGAAGATGAATGTGCAAGTAGAGATACTGGGGTGCAAAGGAGCAAGATAAATAAATAAATACAGTATGGGGATGAGGTAGGTAATGTAGGATAGTTCTTGACCTTCCTTGCTAATGTTCGGTCATCAACGGTCATGATGACTTTACTGGGGTGCTATCCTTCTTAGCTCCCACTGGATATTACTGTGTCCCGATTCACTTGTATTTTTAAAAATTATGTATTAAACAATAGTGGATAGTACCTCCATCCAATGCTTGCTGACACCAATCAATGATCGTACCTTGGAAATTGTTGGAAACGGGTTATCATTGCGGGATCTTGTTTCAAATGTCAAAATGGACATGAATACTGATTCAGAATGCAATGACAGCGAACACTATAGGACAGGGGTTTTTGGCCCACGACCCCATTTTGATATAGTATCTGAAAATTAACACAACCCCAACCACGTGAAAAAAAATTGTAATTAAAAGCCCATGTTAACTATTTTATTTGGGGCTATGGTAGTCAATTGAAATCTAACAGTATTTCTGATTGTCTTCTCAACTCACTATCACATATTTCTAATGTGGGGCTATGACAGTCAATTGCAAATTAGTCTAACATAATGTATCTTCTCACCTCCACTAATGAGATGGGTGTGCTTGATGCATGTCTCGTAGGAGCTTCTCAAAGTCAGGGGGTGTGGTCGACAGTGCGCACCTCATCTCTGCGGTCACATCCAACCTACGTAGATATTTGATTTTAATGCAGACGAGAGCATTGAATCCAGCTTCATGCAGATATGAGCTGACAATATAATGCTGTTTCTGTTAGAAACATGCTATAACGACTCTGATCTTCGTCTGATGATGAGGAATAGGAATCATCGGACCAACACGCAGCATGGTAAGTGTTCACGAAACAGTCCTGTAAGGTGAAAAAACACAAAAACAGGAAACCACTACCCACAAAACCAATGTGAGCAAGAGCTACCTAAGTATGGTTCTCAATCAGAGACAACGATAGACAACTGTCCCTGATTGAGAACCATACCCGGCCAAAAACAAATAAATACAAAAACATTGTCACATCCTGGCCCAACCAAAATAGAGAATAAAAAGCCTCTCTAATGCCAGGGCGTGACTCCGGCCGCAAAGGTGCGTACTCCGGCCGCAAAACCTGACTCTAAAGGGGAGGGTCCGGGTGGGGGTCCCTTCTTTACGGCGGCGGCTCGGGTGCGGGACTCCACCTCAGTCTTGGCCCACTTAGGTGGCGCCTCTGAAGCGGGGACCCTGACAGCGGGCCCTGGACTGAAGACCCTCGTAGAGGGCGCCACTGGACTGAAGGGCGCCTCTGGACTGAGGGAAGCCTCTGGACTGAGGGTCTGCGATTCTGGCGGCTCCGGAGTGAAGGGCGACTCTGGCGGCTCCGGAATGACGGGCGGCTCTGGCGCCTCCGGACTGAAGGGCGGCTCCGGCGCCTCCGGACTGACGGGCGGATCCAGCACCTCCGGCCTGACGGGCGGCTCCGGCAGCTCCGGACAGACGGGCGGCTCCGGCAGCTCCGGAAAGACGGGCGGCTCTGGCAGCTCCGGACTGACGGGCGGCTCTGGCAGCTCCGGACAGACAGCGGCTCTGGCAGGCATACTTCCAAAGTTGTAGCAAAACGGCTAACAAAGTCAAGGTATTGAAGTGGCCATCACAACGCCCCTTACCTCAATCCGGTAGAAAATGTATGTCCATTTGGAAGACCCATTTGCAACCAAGCATTAACTTCCTGACTGACGTTTTGAGATGTTGCTTCAATATATACGCATAATTTCCACCCTCATGATGCCATCTAATTTGTAAAGTGCACCAGTCCCTCCTGCAGCAAAGCACCCCCACAACACGATGCTGCCACCCCCGTGCTTCATGTTTGGGATGGTGTTATTCGGCATGCAAGCCTCACACTCTTTCCTCCAAACATAACGATTGTCGTTATGGCCAAACAGTTCTATTTTTGTTTCATCAAACCAGAGGACATTTCTCCAAAAAGTACAATCTTTGTCCCCATGTGCAGTTGCAAACCGTAGGCTGACTTTTGTATAGCTTTTTTGGAGCAGTGGCTTCTTCCTTGCTGAGTAGCCTTTCAGGTTAAGTGGATATAGGACTCGTTTTACTGTGGATATAGATACTTTTGTACCTGTTTCCTCCAGCATCTTCACAAGGTCCTTTACTGTTGTTCTGGGATTGATTTGCAATTTTCGCACCAAAGTATGTTCATCTCTAGGAGACAGAATGAGTCTCCTTCCTGAGCGGTATGACGGCTGCATGGTCCCATGGTGTTTATACTTGTGTACTATTGTTTGTACAGATGAACATGGTACCTTCAGGCATTTGGAAATTTCTCCCAATGATGAACCAGATTTGTGGAGGTGAAGTCTTGGCTGATTTCTTTGGAATTTCCCATGATGTCAAGAAAAGAGGCACTGAGTTTGAAGGTAGAAATGTCCTTGTTTTTGAAAGGAAACATCAAATTGATCAGAAATACAGCGCAGATATTGTAAATGACTATTGTAGCTGGAAAAGGCAGATTTGTAATGGAATATATTCATAGGCGTACACAGGCCCATTATCAGCAACCATCACTCCTGTATTCCAATGGCACGTTGTGTTAGCTAATGCAAGTTTATAATTTTAGAAAACCCTTTTGCAATTATGTTAGCACAGCTGAAAACTGTTGTTCTGATTAAAGAAGCAATAAAACTGGCCTTATTTAGACTAGTTGAGTATCTGGAGCATCAGCATTTGTGGGTTCGATTACAGGCTCAAAATGGCCAGAAACAAATAACTTTCTTCTGAAACTCATCAGTCTATTCTTGTTCTGAGAAATGAAGGCTATTCCATGCGAGAAATTGCCAAGAAACTGAAGATATCATGCAACGCTGTGTATTACTCCCGTCACAAAAAGCGCAAACGGGATCTAACCAGAATATAATGAGCAGTGGGAGGCCCCGGTGCACAACTGAGTAAAAGGACAAGTACATCAGAGTTTCTAGTTTGAGAAACAGACATCTCACAAGTCCTCAACTGGCAGCTTTATTAAATAGTACCTGCAAAACGCCAGATGAGCAAAAGAGCATAGACACTGGGCAGAGGAAGATTGGTCTGTCCATAACAGTTTTCTCTATTCTAAGTTTGAGGTGTTCGGATGACAAAGAAGAACATCCATGAGACGCATAAAAATGAAAAGATGCTGGAGGTGTGCTTGACGGCATTTGTCAAGCATGGTGAAGGCAATGTGATGGTCTGCGGGTGCTTTGGTGGTGGTAAAGTGGGGTATTTGTATAGTTTAAAAGGGATCTTGAAGAAGGAAGGCTATCACTCCATTTTGCAACGCCATGCCATACCCTGCGGACGGTGCTTAATTGCAGCCAATGTCCTCCTACAACAGGACAATGACCCAAAGCTCAGCTACAAACTATGCAATAACTATTTCGGGAAGAAGCAGTCAGCTGGTATTCTGTCTATAATGGAGTGGCCAGCACAGTCACCGGATCTCAACCCTATTAAGCTGTTGTGGGAGCAGCTTGACCGTATGGTACGTAAGAAGTGAAATCTCTTCAGATTACCTCAACAATTTGACAACTAGAATGTCAAAAGGTCTGCAAGGCTGTAGTTGCTGCAAATGGAAGATTCTTCGGCGAAAGCAAAGTTTGAAGGACACAATTATTATTTCACTTAAAAATCATGTCTTCATCTTGACTATACTTTCTATTCATTTTGCAACAACTTTCTTGTATGTTTTCATGGAAAACAAGGACATTTCTTAGTGACCCCAAACTTTTGAACGGCAGTGTGTGTGTGTGTATATATATATATATAATATAATATAATATATACATAACACACACAATAACCTGATAGAGATGTATAGTTTGTATTAAAGGGGCATTCTGGAATTGGGAAAAACAACAAAGCGGTCCACTGCCACTGTTTTGTTAAACAGACGAGCAAGAGGGCTGGAGAAATGTAACCACTCAAATTCAGAGACAGAGCTATGGATACAAGGACTGACCGTCCATGAGATGAAAAGTATTGTTTTAGCCTACAGTGTTTGTTTACAATTGCATTGTTTACAAACAATGTACTAAAACAGGTGTACATTTTGAGATCTGATGGGATATGACAGTTGAACAAAGCTCATGAGGCATTTATAAATTCTTCAAGACTCAATGGTTAAATATAAATGTAAAGGTCATGGATGTACCAAGCCTGTATTGAATGGCACTCCAGTCTCTTTTCACATTTTTTAACACCTGATTGACTTAACAAAGGGGACATCTCAATAGGTGGTCTAGGTAAGTCATGACATAACACAAGTGGGGAGGTTGGGCCTTCCCTCTTTTGTTCTTCATTGCTCTTCTATTGTTTGTTAAGCAAGTGGGGAGTTCAATGACATCACGTCTTCCCATCAGCCCAACTCCTTGAATGCCCTACTCCATGAAGTTGTGTCTAAAAAAAACACTATTTTGCTCAAAAAACGTTTTTACCCTTTCGTGTGTGTACTGTATTTATACTTATCAACAGGAAAAGTTCAAAAATCACTGGAGGACTTCTTTAAGTGTACAAGCCTAATTAGAGTAAAGGAAAGGAAAGAAGGAGGTACTGACGGTAGGTCCTCCAGGCGAGAGGCCTCGTGCCGGGGGTCCAGCAGGTCATAGCCAACCTCGTTGTAGATCTCCAGGTAAGAGATGTGGGTGGTGTACACCATACTGCTGTCCTGTAGACAAGACAATACAATGACCCATTATGGTGGTTATGGTAACACATTTGAAGGTATCTTCATAAGGACATAACGCATTCATAAGCCATACAGGTACGTAATCAATCAATTTTAAAAAATGTATTATCCACTGCTAATAAAATAGTTGTAGTGTATGGGATATCCAAACTCATTTAGTTGCAAATATAAGTCAGTAATGATTGTTAGATTTTTATCTCTCTTATCTAGCTACAGAGGCGATATATCAAAAGCCAATTAACAAGTTCATTCTTGGCTTCTTCTGGTATGATTAAATTGGATATCATGCCATTTTCTGCATTTATGTCACTCACATCCTCTGGCTGAAAGCTGGCCTACACACTAGTGAATGTGTGCAATAGCCTAAACTTGACTGAAAATGGGTGTATTTTATTTACAGGCACCCAAAGCAGTTATATGATAAAAGCAGTCTCAACTGGAGTTACAGACTGATTAATATTGGCAACCCACAACTAAAGTCTTGCATAATTGCGTCAGAAGCTCAATTTATTTTCTGGGGGAGACATGATACTAGAACAAGGAGCAGAAGTAGGGTGGTAGCTCCACCCCCTCTCTCTGCAAGTTTTGGGCAAGTCTATGGGTCACATGTCCTCTCTCCTTGCAAAATTTGAAAGTGCAAGCACTGGCGAAATCGTGATTTGTCTAAATGATCAGTGTAAAAAAAAATCACTACACCTGAATAAAAGTTCCACATTAGATATAATTTATGTTACCTACCTCTGTCCACAAGAGATTACAGCATGATAGATGCACCACACACAATGCAAATCGCGAGGTACAGTATCGAAACACCCGCTACTTAGAATTTTTCAGTTTGTTAGCTCACAGCACAGCTGTTTTTGTGTGGGGAAAGTGTTGTCCAAAGTGAAAATGTAAGTAGAAGGAAAACTTCTCCCCTAAAGGAGTAAATCAGTATAATCCAAAATTATACAGCATTAGGCACATCACACGGCTGACCTGGCTGAAGTGCTGGTAAAGGTAAGAGAGCGTGCGAGGGATGATGCCCCGGTCACTGTAGCGCTCAGCGCCTCCTGTGATGGTGAAGGTCTTCCCGCTACCAGTCTGGCCATAGGCAAAGATGGTACCATTGTATCCCGACAATACACTGTCCAGAAAGATCAGAAACAAGGTGCAAACACATTTCACAGTAACTATACAGGTAATCGTATACAAAATACTATTCTGGTGACTTTAAATCATAAGAGTGGAAAGAGCAAGATGTTGTTATACTGTGGTACAACATTGCTCATCTCATATGTATATACTATATTCTAGACCATCTACTGCATCTTGCCTATGCCGCACTGATATATTTATATATACATATTCTTATTCATCCCTACATTTGTGTGCATATGGTAGTTGTTGTGATTTTGTTTGATTACCTGTTAGATATTACTGCATTGTCGGTACTAGAAGCATAAGCATTTTGCTACACTCGCATTAACATCTGCTAACCATGTGTATGTGACCAATCAAATTTGATTTGATTTGATACTGTTGTATCCAGCCCACATACTGCACAGACAAACAAAAAACAACATCAAGCTCAATGTGGCTTCTGGAGAGAGAACTTAAAGAGGTATTTCACTAAAAAATGAAAGTTTGTCAGATGTATTCAGACCTCAAAAGTAGACTAATGTCAAGCTGAAACCACATCTAATGACATTGAGTAGATCTAGCTATATGCCTCACTTAACCACTAAATTGAAAATATGAGTACTCTCTAATTTCCTAGTTTAATGTGGTCCTTATTTTTTCCATTCATTTGGGATTGAAACATATAGGCTAGATGGATCTACACAACCAATGTGATGGGACGTGGTTTCAACTTGACATTCGTCAACTTTGGAGATCTGAAAACATCTCACAAATTTGGATCGAAAGTGTAATGTTCTTTTAAATAGCAGGTAAGACAGAACCCAAATAAACATTTGTCCACCATTATGAGATGCAAATACAATGGTGTAACTATTCTATAAAGTACAGAGAAAGAGATGCCTCAACAGTCCTCAACTGGCAGCTTCATTAAATAGTACCCACAAAACATCAGTCTCAACGTCAACAGTGAAGGGCGACTCCGGGATGCTGGCCTTCAAGGCTGAGTTGCAAAGAAAATGCCATATCTCAGACTGGCCAATTAAAATAAGATTCAGATGGGCAAAAGAACACAGACACTGGAAAGAAGAACTCTGCCTAGAAGGCCAGCATCCAGGAGTTGCCTCTTCACTGTTGACGTTGAGACTGGTGTTTTGTGGGTACTATTTAATTAAGCTGCCAGTTGAGGACTTGTGAGGCATCTGCTTCACAAACTAGACACTCGTTGTGCACCGGGGCCTCCCACTCCTCTTTCTGTTCTGGTTAGAGCCAGTTTGCTCTGTTCTGTGAAGGGAGTAGTACACAGTCTTCTACGAGATCTTCCGTTTCTTGTCAATTTCTCGCATGGAATAGCCTTCATTTCTCAGAACAAGAATAGAATAGTTTCAGAAGAAAGTTTTTGTTTCTGACCATTTTGAGCCTGTAATCGAACCCACAAATGCTGATACTCCAGATACTAGTCCAGATACTGACTAGCCTAAAGAAGGACAGTTTTATTGCTTCTTTAATCAGCACAGTAGTTTTCAGCTGTGCTACTATAATTGCAAAAGGCTTTTCTAATGATCAATTAGCCGTTTAAAATGATCAACTTGGATTAGCTAACACAACATGCCATTGGAACACAGGAGTGACGGTTGCTGATAATGGGCCTTTTACGCCTATGTAGATATTCCATTAAAAATCTGCCGTTTCCAGCTACAATAGTCATTTACAGCATTAACAATGTCTACACTGTATTTCTGATCAATTTGATGTTACTTTAATGGACAAAAATGTGCTTTTCTTTCAAAAAGAAGGACATTTCTAAGTGACCCCAATCTTATGAACAGTAGTGTAAAACTTAGTACATTTGAGGTTTAAAAAGGCTTCTGATGTTTGTAATTTCCACGTGGATATGTCAACCCCTACAAAAATGTCCATTAATTATAATCCACATAATAATTCACTGTTGCTGCAGGATTATTTTCCCGCTGTAGCAAATTGGCTCAAATTAAGATCATAAATCTGTATGTGCTGCAGGCGGTGGCATTACCCGCTAGACCAGCCTCAGGCACTCAAGACACGTTGGTTTAAGTGGCGGATAGGGAGGGACCACCCCTGTCAAGCCAACGTTATCCCACCATTAAGAGGAAACCAACCTAAAACTCCCCGACACTTGATTGAATTGAAGCTGACACTATAAATCTACAGGAAAATATTGTAGCGAAAGACACACAGCGATGGCCACAGACAGACTGATCTGCCGGTGAGCAGGAATGTCTTGGTTGAGTGAAGGAGGGCCCAAACCCAGTCAGCAGGGTTTTGTGCCTGGTTGGTGTCTTGGTGAGACTATATTTTGGTTTGGCATTCAACAAGACACCACATGTGCAGAAGAGCGACATGGAATGGGAACCTGTAATTGAATGAAATGTAATTCCAAATGGATTGCTAAGGAAGGTCCGTGGGAAGGAAAGAAAGGTCTGGGGTTGGTTGGCAGAAAACCGGGCTCTTCATTGCGAAATTACAAATGACTGCAAAGGCATACATTCTGTCCTCTCCATGATGTCAAATTTAAGGAACCATATATCAGTTAATACACTTTATAGGCCTATAGCAATAGTATTAGTATTACACTCTGAATCATTGAATTGAAATCTTTCCAAAGATTTCAGCCTCAAGCTAGTTTTGTTTGGGACATTCAAACTCTTATTTTAGAGTGGTGAGCATTAGCTCATCCGCTCCTGTACGCCTTCTATGAAAACCTGCTGTACCATCTACAAAAAAGGAAAAAAATTGTCTCATTCATCAGTCTATACAAAAAAATACATCCATTCATTCATTAGAAGGGTGGGTTGCTCTGGCTGGGATGAACGTTGTTGGGCAGACACTATGGGGTGAGTTCCAAGTGTCCCCCTATTCCCTATAAAGTGCACTACATTTGAAGAGAACCCTATGGGCCCTGGTCAAAAGTAGAGCACGAAATAGGAAATAGAGGCCCTTTTGGAAACAGCTTATCCCTAACAAGAGTGACTCATGCCTGCTATGGGGAAAAGAAGAAAGACGGACACTGGTTCTGTGTCATAACGACAGGCCTAATGATGCGGCCTGGGCTCAACCACTTAAGCCTGGGTGTTTCCAAACACTTCTTCCTGTTTACACCCCGGTCTTCCTGGAGACGGACAAAGCCCTTCTTAGGGCACTTCACCATCCCTTAGACCTGCTCCTCTCTACTCTCTCTATTTTCCTCCACACCTCTTTATTTAAACTGTATTTTACCTCCTTCTCACTTCATACTGTCCTACCGAACTATGAACAATGTCACTTGTAGCCCATGGGGAGATAGTAAATTGGATTTGTGTTACGGCAATAATGAAAAGGGGCATATAAGTTACTGAAGCCCCCAGTGAGCACATCTGACCACTATGCAATTCAATTACTGCTAACATTCAAAGAAAGTGAAACAGGAAAATATTAAGGAAAGGGCAGTCAAGATATGGTAAGAGAAAGCTATAGAAAGTCTGCAAAGCTGTTTGTCCTGTACAAATTGGGACAGTTTTATAATGGATTATATTATTCTCCACTGTAACAGAAAGCCTGACAGAAAAACTGGAGCTCCAGTCCCTGGATAGAGTGGAGGTGCCAACCATTGAGGAGGAGGAGGGGAGACAGGTCTTCAAGAGAATCAAATCCAACAAAGTCTACTGAAGGAATGCTCAGATGAGCTGGCAGACATCTTTTGTACTCTCTTAAACAACTCCCTATCAGAACACACAGTTCCCTCACTCTTGAAGACATCTGAGATCCGACCCGTTCTAAAAAATAAACAATCCAGCGGAGCTGAATGACTATCGTCATGTGGCATTAACGTCAGTCGTTGTGAAATGCCTTGTGGAATGACGAAATACCCTTGCGGTCTCTGCCTGGCCAACTATGTCCACTGGGATTCTCTACCTCTGAGCCCATTCTGGTGGCTGACTCACTGGCTTGCTCTTCGCTCTTCCATTCTTCCTGTCCTCGGCTCATGCAGCGGGGAGATCTTTGTGGGCTATACTCGGCCTTGTCGCAGGGTAGTAAGTTAGTGGCCTGTTGGTGTGGGGGGCTGTGCTTTGTCAAGGTGTTTGAGGTTTCCTGCCTAGTTGTCCCTGTGCGGGGCTAACTGTTGATGTAACCTAGCCCCCCCATCTGTCTCCTGTATCTAAGCTGCAATAGTCTATTTGCTGAGCGACGAGGGTCAGTCTGTCAAATCTGGTGTAATTCTCCTGTGAGATCTTAGATATGCTCCCTCTAATTCTCCCATCTCGCCCTCTCTCCCCTCCCGGAGGATCTGAGCCCTGGGACCATGCCTCAGGACTGCCTGGTCCAAACTTCCATTTAAGAATAATGGAGGCCACTGTGTTCTTGGGGACCTCAATGCTGCAGACATTTGTTGGTAGCCTTCCCAAGATCTATGTCTCGAAACAATCTATTCTCGGAGCTCTACGGATAATTCCTTTGACCTCATGGCTTGGTTTATGCTCTAACATGCACTGTCAACTGTAGGATCTTATATAGACACGTGTGCCTTTCCAAATCATGTCCGATCAATTGAATTTACCACAGGTTGACTCCAAGTTGAAGAAACATTGAGGATGATCAATGGAAACAGGATGCACATGAATGAGCTCAATTTCGAGTCTCATATCAAAGGGTCTGAATACTTATGTAAATAAGGTATTTCTGGGTTTAATATTTAATACATTTGCAAACATTTCAAAAAATCCATTTTTCTTTTGTCATTATGGGGTATTGTGTGTAGATTGCTGAGGAATTGTTTTTATTTTATACATTTTAGAAGAAGGCTGTAACCTAACAAAATGTGGAAGAAGTCAAGGGGTCTGAATAATTCTAAGTTTGGACACACATACTCGTTCAAGGGTTTTTCTTTATTTTTACTATTTTCTACATTGTAGAATAATAGTGAATACATCAAAAACATGAAATAACACATATGGAATCATGTGGTAACCAAAAAGGTGTTAAACAAATCCAAATATATTTGAGATTTTTGAAAGTAGTCACACTTTGCCTTGATGGCATCCTTGCAATCTCTCAACCAGCTTCACCTGGATTAGTTTTCCAAAAGTCTTGAAGGAGTTCCCACAAATGCTGAGCACTTGTTGAATGATTCTCCTTCACTCTGCGGTCCATCTCATCACAAACCATCTCAATTGGGTTCAGGTCAGGTGATTGTGGAGGCCAGTTCATCTGATGCAGCACTCTATCACTCTCCTTCTTGGTCAAATAGCCCTTACAGAGCCTGGAGGTGTGTCGGGTCATTGTCCTGTTGAAAAACAAATGATAGTCCCACCATGCGCAAACCAGATGTGATGTCGTATCGCTGCAATATGCTGTGGGAGTCATGATGGTTAAGTGTGCCTTGAATTCTAAATAAATCACTAACAGGGGCTTTGATCCAAACTCATAGAAGACACACCCTTGTCCACTTACCCTCGCCTTATGCCCTTGGGGGAATCCCAGCGATCATATTTTTCAGCGGTCCAAATGATTAGCCAAGCAAGGGAAGTTTGCAAAGTAAGCCCTTCAGCACTCGTATTTAATGGAGTTTGTAAGTGTACAATTATGGTCACTTCGGGGCAAAAAAAGTCTGCCAAAACGTAAAACCTCAACATCAATATTTTCCTTCTTCAGAAGTAGCTAGGCAGGCTAACGTTAGTTAGCTACTTAATTTGCTAGCTATCATACATAGGGTGTATATTAATAATTATAGAGTTAAATTATTATTATTATAAGTAGAAATGCAATCATAATCGGCTGTAGCGCATATAAAGCACCCACAAGCTACTGGTGACTGAAAACACTATCGTCATGATGAACGAGTGACGAATTTCCGGACAAGGGCGATCCATTTAAAATGAATTCCTTCCTCCCTAGCCCCTTGCCTTGCAAGTGTAAACTCGGCAGACATCATGATGCGTTTGGAGGAAAAAGTGGGAGGCTTGCAAGCAGAATAACACCATCCCAACCGTGAAGCACGGGGGTGGCAGCATCATGTTGTGAGGGTGCTTTGCTGCAAGAGGGACTGGTGCACTTCCCAAAATAGATGGCATCATGAGGAAGGAAAAGTATGTGGATATATTGAAGCAACATCTCAAGACATCAGTCTGGAAGTTAAAGCATGGTCGCAAATGGGTCTTATAAATGCACAATGACCCCAAGCATACTTCCAAAGTTATGGCAAAATGGCTTAAGGACAACAATGTCAAGGTATTGGAGTGGCCATCACAAAGCCCTGACCTCAATCCCATAGAAAATGTGTGGGTAGAACTGAAAAAGTGTGTGCGAGCAAAGAGGTCTACAAACCTGACTCAGTTATATCATCTCTGTCAGGAGGAATGGGCCAAAATTCACCTAACTTATTGTGGGAAGCTTGTGGAAGGCTACCTAAAATGTTTGACCCAGGTTAAACTATTTAAAGGCTAAGCTACCAAATACTAATTGTGTGTATGTAAACTTCTTACCCACTGGGAATGTGATAAAAGCTGAAATAAATAATTAATTCTGACATTTCACATTCTTAAACTTAAGTGGTGGTCTTTTATTTGAACTAAGACAGGGACTTTTTTCTAGGATTAAATATCAGGAATTGTCTAAACCTGAGTTTACATACACCTTAGCCAAATACATTTAAACTTCCAACTTCAACTGTATATAGCTCTGGA
This sequence comes from Oncorhynchus masou masou, assembly GCF_036934945.1. NCBI lineage: Eukaryota > Metazoa > Chordata > Actinopteri > Salmoniformes > Salmonidae > Oncorhynchus > Oncorhynchus masou. The sequence goes on from NC_088213.1 coordinate 48,674,530, forward strand.
GAAAATTAAGAGACCACCGCAAAATTATCAGTTTCTCTGGTTTTACTATTTCTAGGTACAGTGCCTTGCGAAAGTATTCGGCCCCCTTGAACTTTGCGACCTTTTGCCACATTTCAGGATTCAAACATAAAGATATAAAACTGTATTTTTTTGTGAAGAATCAACAACAAGTGGGACACAATCATGAAGTGGAACGACATTTATTGGATATTTCAAACTTTTTTAACAAATCAAAAACTGAAAAATTGGGCGTGCAAAATTATTCAGCCCCCTTAAGTTAATACTTTGTAGCGCCACCTTTTGCTGCGATTACAGCTGTAAGTCGCTTGGGGTATGTCTATCAGTTTTGCACATCGAAAGACTGAAATATTTTCCCATTCCTCCTTGCAAAACAGCTCGAGCTCAGTGAGGTTGGATAGAGAGCATTTGTGAACAGCAGTTTTCAGATCTTTCCACAGATTCTCGATTGGATTCAGGATTCAGACTTTGACTTGGCCATTCTAACACCTGGATATGTTTATTTTTGAACCATTCCACTGTAGATTTTGCTTTATGTTTTGGATCATTGTCTTGTTGGAAGACAAATCTCCATCCCAGTCTCAGGTCTTTTGCAGACTCCATCAGGCTTTCTTCCAGAATGGTCCTGTATTTGGCTCCATCCATCTTCCCATCAATTTTAACCATCTTCCCTGTCCCTGCTGAAGAAAAGCAGGCCCAAACCATGACGCTGCCACCACCATGTTTGACAGTGGGGATGGTGTGTTGCTTTTACGCCAAACATGATGTTTTGCATTGTTGCCATAAAGTTCGATTTTGGTTTCATCTGACCAGAGCACCTTCTTCCACATGTTTGGTGTGTCTCCCAGGTGGCTTGTGGCAAACTTTAAACAACACTTTTTATGGATATCTTTAAGAAATGGCTTTCTTCTTGCCACTCTTCCATAAAGGCCAGATTTGTGCAATATACGACTGATTGTTGTCCTATGGACAGAGTCTCCCACCTCAGCTGTAGATCTCTGCAGTTCATCCAGAGTGATCATGGGCCTCTTGGCTGCATCTCTGATCAGTCTTCTCCTTGTATGAACTGAAAGTTTAGAGGGACAGCCAGGTCTTGGTGGATTTGCAGTGGTCTGATACTCCTTCCATTTCAATATTATCGCTTGCACAGTGCTCCTTGGGATGTTTAAAGCTTGGGAAATCTTTTTGTATCCAAATCCGGCTTTAAATTTCTTCACAACAGTATCTCGGACCTGCCTGGTGTGTTCCTTGTTCTTCATGATGCTCTCTGCGCTTTTAACGGACCTCTGAGACTATCACAGTGCAGGTGCATTTATACGGAGACTTGATTACACACAGGTGGATTGTATTTATCATCATTAGTCATTTAGGTCAACATTGGATCATTCAGAGATCCTCACTGAACGTCTGGAGAGAGTTTGCTGCACTGAAAGTAAAGGGGCTGAATAATTTTGCACGCCCAATTTTTCAGTTTTTGATTTGTTAAAAAAGTTTGAAATATCCAATAAATGTCGTTCCACTTCATGATTGTGTCCCACTTGTTGTTGATTCTTCACAAAAAAATACAGTTTTATATCTTTATGTTTGGAGCCTGAAATGTGGCAAAAGGTCGCAAAGTTCAAGGGGGCCGAATACTTTATGTAGACAGTTGGAAACAGAGGGGAAGACAGGCAAGTGGGAGAACAGTAGGAATGGTGGATTTGGGGATTGAAACCCGGGGACCTACTCTAGTGGCGAACGTTACCACTCCACCTCAATACTAATGTTAAAAAAAAATGTTTTTGGGGGCTACATGTAAGAGAATAATCTTGAGAGAAACACTCTTCTCAGCAATAGCCTAGTTTACAAATTCTGGAAATGAGAAGTAAAAATGCATTCAAATGTAGGTGTGAAGTAAGAAAATGAGTATGTTGTGTCATCCATGGCTCTTCAACACTTAATGAATTTGCTGACCACTTCAATGTGTCCATAACATTGTCATCATTTTCTTATACATTCCATCTCCATTCATCACCAATGGTGGGGGGGGGTACATCAACAGGGCTACTCACACCTCTGATTTAACCACAGGTGAGACTGGATTTAAAAAGGTTAAGACCTTCAGGAATCTAGAACATTCCATTAGATCGCCGTAAATGTGAATCAAAAATCGGAATTCAACAGCTGAAGAAGAAATGTTTCACATTGGAGAAAGACAACCCATGGTTTGAATCAGTGCCCCAGAATGACATGGGGCTACATCCTGGCCCCGGAGCCGGAATCTATATGCTGGTAACTTTAAGAGTAACCGAAGACAGAAGGCTATGGTCTGAGTCAGGTCAAAGATATTTGAGCCCTGAGTCAACACAGACATCTCACATGTTGTTTAGATCTCCTAATACTGACGATAATTAAAAGCACTTGCATATTCCATAAATACCCCTATTATGAGTAAGAGGTGGAATTAGGACTAGAGCGCAGAGAGAGAAATTGAGCAGGGCAGGGGAGGAGAAAGGAAGAGAGAGAGAGAGAAACATCATTCAGATAACAACATCAAGACCTACATTTGATTGCAGGAAATTCCAAGTAAATGCTCAAGTCTTTGCCTTTCTCCCTTGGGGAACAAACCCTGATTTAGCCTAACCTTAGGACAAGGGGAAAACTCTCAGACACTATGTAAGAAGAGTAGCCAAACTCTGCCAAGTTTGAAAATACTGTCATTCATATTCCATTCACTCAGGTCAATGTAACAGCGATAGGTTTTGGCTATTACATGATACTCAAATGTTCCATATATCAATAATGAGGTTGCTACACCCTAGCCTATGAATGAAAGTTTACATTGAAGGTGCACACAGGCAGAGAGACATTTTTGAGGTGACAGACAGAGACACATGCAGACAATGACATTCAATACTGCCTTGCGCACTCTTCCCTGCATCGAGCTGATATAAACTCAGCAAAAAAAGAAAAGTCCCTTTTTCAGGACCCTGTCTTTCAAAGATACTTGGATTTTTACGAATTAACTTCACAGATCTTCATTATAATGGGTTTAATAAACACTGTTTCCCATGCTTGTTCAATGAACCATAAACAATTAAGGAACATGCACCAGTGGAACGGTCGTTAAGACACTAACAGCTTACAGATGGTAGGCAATAAAGGTGACAGTTATTAAAACTTAGGACACTAAAGAAGCATTTGTACAGACTCTGAAAAACACCAAAAGAAAGATGCCCAGGGTCCCTGCTCATCTGCGTGAACGTGCCTTAGACATGTTGCAAGGAGGCATGAGGACTGCAGATGTGGACAGGGCAAGAATTTGCAATGTCCTTTCTGTAAGACGCCTAAGACAGCGCTACAGGGAGACAGGACAGACAGCTGATCGTCCTCGCAGTGGCAGACCAGGTGTAACAACACCAGCAAAGGATCGGTACATCCGAACGTTACACCTGCGCGACAGGCACAGGATGGCAACAACAACTGCCCGAGTTACACCAGGAACGCAGAATCGCTCCATCAGGGCTCAGACTGTCCACAATAGGCTGAGAGAGGCTGGACTGAGGGGTTGTAGGCATGTTGTAAAGCAGGTCCTCACCAGACATCACGGGCAACAACATCGCCTATGGGCACAAACCCACCATTGCTGGATCAGACAGGACTGGCAAAAAGTGCTCTTCACTGACGAGTCACGGTTTTGTCTCACATGGGGTAATGGTAGGATTCACATTTATCGTCGAAGGAATGAGCGTTACACTGAGGCCTGTACTCTGGAGCGGGATTGATTTGGAGGTGGAGGGTCTGTCATGGCCTGGGGCTGTGTGTCACAGCATCATCGGACTGAGATTGCCTGCAATGTAAACAATCTCAATGCTGTGCTTTACAGGGAAGACATCCTCCTCCCTCATGTGGTACCCTTCCTGCAGGCTCTCCCTGACATGACCCTCCAGCATGACAATGCCCCCAATCCATACTGCTCATTATGTGCATGATTTCCTGCAAGACAGGAATGTCAGTGATCTGCCATGGCCAGTGAAGAGCCCGGATCTCAATCCCATTGAACACGTCTGGGACCTATTGGATTGGAGGGTGAGGGCAAGGGCCATTCCCCCCAGAAATGTCCGGGGACTTGCAGGGGCCTTGGTGGAAGAGTGGGGTAACATCTCACAGCAAGAATTGGCAAATCTGGTGCAGTCCATGAAGAGAAGATGCACTGCAGTACTTAATGCAGCTGGTGGCCACACCAGACTGTTACTTTTGATTTTGATCCCCCCCTTTGTTCAGAGACACATTATTCCATTTCTGTGAGTCACATGTCCATGGAACTTGTTCAGTTTATGTCTCAGTTGTTGAATCTTGTTATGTTCATACAAATATTTACACATGTTAAGTTTGCTGAAAATAAACACAGTTGACAGTGAGAGGACGTTTCTTTTTTGCTGAGTTTATGTGAGTCATAGATAATACTCTAAATTGTACAATTCCCAAATTGTAACATATATCGTATGAAAACAAGCCAGTTATCTAATAGGCTTGCCTACATCTGTGGTTACCAACCTTTTCTGAGTCAAGATCACTTTAAGTCCAAATGAAAGCTCCGAATTGAATTTTAAAAACATGACTTAAAAAGCATAAGCAATACTAACCAACTAAAAACTGGTTAATTGGCTAATGTTGAGGTTTGTGCACTAGGCTAACCAGGCCCAATATATTTCTTGGCTACACCTGAATTGCCCTGCCAATGTTGTTCTTCTCAGACCACTTTGAGATTATATATACAGTACCAGTCAAAAGTTTGGACATACCTATTCATCTATGTTTTAACTATTTTCTACATTGTTATGAAAACATCAAAACTATGAAATAACACACATGGAATCATGTAGTAGGCAAAAAAAAAGAGTTCAAGTCAACTACTTATATTTTATATTTGAGATTCTTCAAAGTAGCCACCCTGTGCCTTGATGACAGCTTTGCACACTCATGGCATTCTCTCAACCAGCTTCATGACGTAGTCACCTGGAATGCATTTCAATTAATGGGTGTGCCTTGTTAAAAGTTAATTTGTGGAATTTATTTCCTACTTCTTAATGCGTTTCAGCCAATCAGTTGTGTTGTGACAAGGTTTTACCCTATTTAGTAAAAGACCATGTCCATATTATGGCAAGAACGGCTCAAATAAGCAAAGAGAAATGACAGTCCATCATTACTGTAAGACATGAAGGTCAGTCAATATGGAAAATTTCAAGAACTTTGAAAGTTGTTTCAAGTGCAGTCGCAAAAACCATCAAGCGCTATGATTAAACTGGCGTTCATGAGGACCACAACAGGAAAGGAAGACCCAGAGTTACCTATGCTGCAGAGGATAATAGTTACCAGCCTCAGAAATTGCAGCCCAAATTAATGCTTCAGAGTTCAAGTAACAGAAACATCAACCGTTCAGAGGAGACTGCGTGAATCAGGCCATCATGGTCGAATTGCTGCAATGAAACCACTACTAAAGGACACCAATAAGAAGAAGTGGTAACTTAAGGGAAACTTAAATCAGTTCTACCAAATCTCTATCAACATGTTAAATGTGCAACCAGAGGTGAAAATAATTCAAGATCACCTGTACTCCACATACAGAGACGCGTACAAAGCTCTCCCTCGCCCTCCATTTGGTAAATCCAACCACAACTCTATCCTCCTGATTCCTGCTTACAAGAAAAAATTTAAGCAGAAAGCACCAGTGACTTGTCAGATGAAGTAGATGCTAAACTACAGGACTGTTTTGCTATCACAGACTGGAACATGTTCCGGGATTCTTCCAATGACATTGAGGAATACACCACATCAGTCACTGGCTTTATCAATAAGTGCATCGAGGACGTCGTCCCCACAGTGACTGTATGTACATACCCCAACCAGAAGCCATGGATTACAGGCAACATTCGCACTGAGCTAAAGGGTAGAGCTGCCGCTTTCAAGGTGCGGGACTCTAACCCGGAAACTTACAAGAAATCCCGCTATGCCCTGCAACGAACCATCAAACAGGCAAAGCGTCAATAAAGGGCTAAGATTGAATCATACTACACCGGCTCCGATGTGGCAGGACTTGCAAACTATTACAGACTACAAAGGGAAGCACAGCCACGAGCTGCCTAGTGACACGTACTTGCCAGACGAGCAAAATCACTTCTATGCTCGATTCGAGGCAAGCAACACTGAGGCATGCATGAGAGCTTCAGCTGTTCCGGACGACTGTGTGATCACGCTCTCCATAGCGAGCAAAATCACTTCTATGCTCGATTCGAGGCAAGCAACACTGAGGCATGCATGAGAGCTTCAGCTGTTCCGGACGACTGTGTGATCACGCTCTCCATAGCCGACGTGAGTAAGACCTTTAAACAAGTCAACATACAAAAGGCTGCGGGGTCAGACGTGCTCCAGGCATGTGCTGGCCAACTGGCAGGTGTCTTCACTGACATTTTCAACATGTCCCTGAATGAGTTTGTAATACCAACATGTTTCAAACAGACCACCATAGTCCCTGTGCCCAAAAACACAAAGGCAACCTGCCTAAATGACTACAGACTCGAAGCACTCACGTCCTTAGCCATTAAGTGCTTTGAAAGGCTGGTAATGGCTCACATCAACACCATCATCCCAGAAACCATAGACCCGTTCTAATTTGCATACCACCCAAACAGGTCCACAAATGATGCAATCTCTATTGCACTCCACACTGCCCTTTCCCACCTGGAGAAAAGGAACACCTGAGAATGCTATTCATAGACTACAGCTCAGCGTTTAACACCATAGTACCCTCAAAGCTCATCACTAAGCTAAGGAACCTGGGACTAAACACCTCCCTCTGCAACTGGATCCTGGACTTCCTGACGGGCCGCCCCCAGGTGGTGAGGGTAGGTAGCAACACATCTGCCACGCTGATCCTCAACACTGCAACTCCCCAGGCGTGCATGCTTAGTCCCCTACTGTACTCCCTGTTCACCAATGACTGCTTGGCAGGCATGACTCCAACACCATCATTAAGATTGCAGACGACACAACAGTGGTAGGCCTGATCACCGACGAGACAGCCTATATAGGGTACAGTCGAGGTAATAATTTGTACATGCAGGTATGGGTAAAGGTTGGGCGGTGTCAATGTAAATAGTCCGGTGGCCATTTGATTAATTGTTTAGCAGTCTTATAGCTTGGGGGTAGAAGCTGTTAAGGAGCCCTTTGGTCCTACACTTGGCACTCCGGTACTGCTTGCCGTGCAGTAGCATAAAGAACGGTCTATGACTGGAAGCTTTGACAAAAACATTTTCTCTGATACAGCCTAGTATATAGGTCCTGGATGGCAGGAAGCTTGGCCCCAGTGATGTACTGGGCCATACGCACTACCCTCTGTAGCGCCTTGTGGTTAGATGCCGAGCAGTTACCATAACAGGCGGTGGTCAGAATGCTCTCGATGGTGCCGCTGTAGAACTTTGAGGATCTGGAGACCCATGACAAATCTTTTCAGTCTCGAGGGGGAAAAGGTGTGTCTCGCCCTTTCACGATTGTCTTGGTGTATTTAGACCATTATAGTTTGTTGGTGATGTGGACACCAAGGAACTTGAAACTCTCAACCCGCTCCACTACAGCCCCATCGATGTTAATTTGGACCTGTTCTGCCTGCCTTTTCCTGTAGTTCACAATCAGCTCACATTGAGGGAAAGGTTGTTGTCCTGGCACTACACTGCCAGGTCTCTGACCTCCTCCCTATAAGCTCTCATCGCTGTGGGTGATCAGGCTTACCACTGTGTCGTCGGCAAACTTAATGTTGGAGTCGTGTTTGGCCACGTAGTCGTGGATGAACAGAGAGTACAGGAGGGAACTAAGCACACACCCCTGAGGGGCTCCAGTGCAGAGGATCAGCGTGGCAGATGATATGTTGCCTACCCTCACCACATGGGGGAGGCCCGTCAGGTAGTCCAGGATGCATTTGCAGAGGGAGGTGTTTAGTCCCAGGGTTCTTAACTTAGTGATGAGCTTTGTGGGCACTATGGTGTTGAACGCTGAAATGCAGTCAATGAACAGCATTCTCACATTGTTGTTCCTTTTGTCCAGGTGGGAAAGGGCAGTGTGGAGTGCGATTCAGATTGTGTCGTCTGTGGATCTGTTGGGGCGGTATGAGAATTGGAGTGAGTCTCGGGTTTCTGGGATGATGGTGTTGATGTGAGCCATGACCAGCATTTCAAAGCACTTCATGGCTACCAACGTGAGTGCTACGGGGCGGTAATCATTTAGGCAGGTTACCTTCGGCACAGGGTGCTCTGCTTGAAACATGTTGGTATTCCAGACTCGGTCAGGGAGAGGTTGAAAATGTCAGTGAAGACACTTGCCAGTTGGTCAGTGCATGCTCAGAGAACACATCCTGGTAATTTGTCTGGCCCTGAAGCCTTGTGAATGTTGACCTGTTTAAAAGGTCTTATTCACATCGGCTACAGAGAGCGTGATAACACTGTCGTCCGGAACAGCTGATGTTCTCCTGCATGCTTCAGAGTTGCTTGCCTCAAAGTGAGAATATAAGTAATTTATAAGTCGTCTGGTAGGCTTGTGTCACTGGGCAGCTTGCGGCTGTACTTCCATTTGTCGTCCGTAACAGTTTGCAAGCCATGCCACATTCCACATGCATCGGAGCCGGTGTAGTACATTTCAATAACCCTGTATTGACGCTTTGCCAGTTTGATGGTTCCTCAGAGGGCTTAGCAGGATTTCTTATGAGCGTCCGGGTTAGAGTCCCGCTCCTTGAAAGCGGCAGCTCTACCCTTTAGCTCAGTGCAGATGATGCCTGTAATCCATGGCTTCTGGTTGGGGTATGTACGTTCACTAGGGGGACGACATCATCGATGTACTTATTGATGAAGCCAGCAACTATACTCCTCAATGCCATCGGAAGTATCCCGGAACATATTCCTGTCTGTGTTAGCAAAACGGTCCTGTAACTTAGCATCTGCATCCTCTGACCACTTCCTTATTGAGCGAGTCAAATGGTACTTCCTGCTTTAGTTTTTGCTTGTAAAAAGAAAGCAGGAGGATAGAGTTTCGGTCAGATTTGCCAAATGGGGGGCGGGCTTTGTACAAGTCTCTGTGTGTGGATTTAAGGTGGTCTAGAGGTTTTTTTTCCCTCAGGTTGCACATTTAACATGTTGGTAGAAATGAGTTAAAACGGATTTAAGTTTCCATGCATTAAAGTCCCGGCCACTGGAAGCGCCGCCTCTGGATGAGCATTTCTTGTAAGCTTATGGCCCTATACAGCTTGTTGAGTGCCGTCTTAGTGCCAGCATCGGATTGTTGAAAAATATAAATGAAAAGTCTTGGTAAATAGTGTGGTCTACAGCAATCAGGAGATACTCTACCTCAGGTCGAGCAAAACCTTAATGTTAGATTTTGTGCACCAGCTGCTTTTAACAAATAGACAGACTGTAACCCCTTGTCTTAACAGGCGCAGCTGTTCTATCTTGCCGAAGGAACGAAAACCCTGCCAACTGTATGTTATCCATGTCGTCATTCTGGCACAACTCTGTGAACATAATATATTACAGTTTTTAATTTCCCGTTGGTAAGATATCCTTGATCAGAGCTCATCCATTTTGTTATCCAATGATTGCACGTTGGCTAATAGGACTGATGATAGAGGGGGTTTACGCACTCGCCTACAAATTCTCAGAAGGCAGCCCAACCTCCGACCCCTTTTCTCCGTCTTTTCTTCACGCAAATGATGGAGATTTGGACCCGTTCCCGAGAAAGCAGTATCTCCTTCACGTCGGACTCGCTAAAGAAAAAATCTTTGTCCAAGTCGAGGTGAGTAATCACAAAAGTTATTTTCGGTCATAAATTGAGGAAGCAGCAACATTATGTACAAAATAAGTAAAATAATAAGTTACAAACAATGTGAAAAATCGCACAGAAATGGTGGTTTACTGGTAAACTTCAAACATTTCCTGTAATATATCCTCCCTTTGCAACCCTAGTCACAACTATTACTGAAGAGCACTAGAAATTGGGGAGGGGAAGCCCAAAAACTGGGAAATCTATATATAGCAGCGCAAAAATGATGATGAGCTTCGGCGAAGGATACCCGCTGCATTGCGGCGTAAGGCTTCTCGCATGCACAGGATAGCAGAGTGTGCGACCCCATCTGCTTGCTCACCACTTTGTGGTTTGGACCAAAAATCACAGCCTCCCTTCATTTCCATCCCCACACTAGCTCAGCTTACTGTCAGAGCAACGTGCTACCCGTCAACATGCCTGGTGAAGTCTGTGTGGTCCGGGCTTTGCTTTAACACTGAACAGGGGCCCTAGCGGTGAACAAATAGTGTGTAGGTGATCATTGTTCCTGAGCACTGTCTCAAGATCAGTTTTCCTTTAATTTTTTAGGGTTTGAGGTAAAAGAAGCTGATCCTAGATCTGTCATTAGTGGCTATCGGTTTTCAACCTCTTTTTGGTGGAGAAGTTAGGCCCACCTTAAACATTTCATCTGTATCTATAAGTCTAAGTAGTAATCTTGACTGGGAAGCACAGTTTAGAATAGAATGGACCACAGACAATGGAGAAAGCAACTGTACTTGTGTTGAAACACCCCAATAGGGATTCACACTGCCAAAACAGTGCCTGCCTACAATTGTTGGTAGTTTTCTTTTGGTCATCCAGTTATTAGGTCTACCTTCAAGAATGTCAGATATCCAACACAGTAGCTTGTTAAAATGGTTAGCATGAAATTAGAACAAAACATTTCAAAGATTCACTCTAAACTTGAAGTTCAAAACAAGTTAAAGGGTGTATCACCTGTCTGCCACTGGCTTGGCGATGGCTTCAAATATATCCTCTTGCTTGACTGTTTGATCAAACACCTCTTGGAACCTGAAGGGAAGTGGGAAAATAAATGAGTTTCCACACACTGTACTTTAAATAGAGGAGAAATCCTATTCTCGCTATACACCAAGTCACTTGGCTCTGTCATAACCTCACATGGTCTCTCCTATCATTGCTATGCAGACGACACACAATTAATCTTCTCCTTTCCCCCTTCTGATGACCAGGTGGCGAATCGCATCTCTGCATGTCTGGCAGACATATCAGTGTGGATGACGGATCACCACCTCAAGCTGAACCTCGGCAAGACGGAGCTGCTCTTCCTCCCGGGGAAGGACTGCCCGTTCCATGATCTCGCCATCACGGTTGACAACTCCATTGTGTCCTCCTCCCAGAGCGCTAAGAACCTTGGCGTGATCCTGGACAACACCCTGTCGTTCTCTACCAACATCATGGCGGTGGCCCGTTCCTGTAGGTTCATGCTCTACAACATCCGCAGAGTACGACCCTGCCTCACACAGGAAGCGGCGCAGGTCCTAATCCAGGCACTTGTCATCTCCCGTCTGGATTACTGCAACTCGCTGTTGGCTGGGCTCCCTGCCTGTGCCATTAAACCCCTACAACTCATCCAGAACGCCGCAGCCCGTCTGGTGTTCAACCTTCCCAAGTTCTCTCACGTCACCCCGCTCCTCCGCTCTCTCCACTGGCTTCCAGTTGAAGCTCGCATCCGCTACAAGACCATGGTGCTTGCCTACGGAGCTGTGAGGGGAACGGCACCGCAGTACCTCCAGGCTCTGATCAGGCCCTACACCCAAGCAAGGGCACTGCGTTCATCCACCTCTGGCCTGCTCGCCTCCCTACCATTGAGGAAGTACAGTTCCCGCTCAGCCCAGTCAAAACTGTTCGCTGCTCTGGCCCCCAATGGTGGAACAAACTCCCTCACGACGCCAGGACAGCGGAGTCAATCACCACCTTCCGGAGACACCTGAAACCCCACCTCTTCAAGGAATACCTAGGATAGGATAAAGTAATCCTTCTCACCACCCCCCCCCTTAATGATTTAGATGCACTATTGTAAAGTGGCTGTTCCACTGGATGTCAGAAGGTGAATTCACCAATTTGTAAGTCGCTCTGGATAAGAGCGTCTGCTAAATGACTTAAATGTAAATGTAATGTAAATCATTACTTCTATGCAGAGCAGTAAATTAACACTTTGGACCGGGGTTACAGCCTGGACTGAAAATACTGTTCGGTAAGATTCTCCTCTAAGCATGCTTTTTAGTCCAAATGTAGGCTCAATCGAAGTCCAGGAAACCAGCCCATGATCTCCAGTAGGCCAATACAAAGGACAAGCAAAAAAAGGATTTTGAGACGAATATTTGAGACAAATATCTTATTAAATAAACCAAAAACGTAAACTGAAGAACGTACTCCTTAAAAGGGGCAATCGGTCACCAGCCGCTGATTTGGTAAACAGCTGAGGGATGGGGATAGAGAAATGTAACCACTCTAAAATTCATAGACAGAGCTATGCCCCTGTTGCTGCTATAACAGCCTCTACTTGTCCGGGAAGGCTGTCCATGAGATGTTGGAAAATTTCTGTTGGGACTTGCTTCCATTCAACCACAAGAGCATTAGTGAGGTCAGGCACTGATGTTAGACCTGGCTCGCAGTCGGTGTTCCAATTCATCCCAAAGGTGTTCGATGGGGTTAAGGTCAGGGCTCTGTGCAGGCCAGTCAAGTTCTTCCACACAGATCTCAACAAACAATTTCTGTATGGACCTCGCTTTGTGCATGGGGGCATTGTCATGCTGATACAGGAAAGGGCCTTCCCCAAACTGTTACCACAAAGTTGGAAGCACAGAATATCATTGTATGCTGAAGCATTAAGATTTCCCTTCACTGGAACTAAGGAGCCTAGCCCGAACCATGAAAAACAACCCCAGACCATTGTTCCTCATCCACCAAACTTTACAGCTGGCACTATGCAGTCGGGCAGGTAGCGTTTTCCTGGCATCTGCCATACCCAGATTCCTCTGTCAGACTGTGAAGTGTGATTCATCACTCCAGAGAACGCATTTCCACTGCTCCAGAGTCCAATGGCGGCAAGCTTTACACCACTCCAGCCGACGCTTGGCATTGAGCATGGTGATCTTAGGCTTGTGAGGGTCTCCTCGGACTTGGAAACCCATTTCATGAAGCTCCCGACAAACAGTTCTTGTGCTCATGTTGCTTCCAGAGGCAGTTTGGAACTCGGTAGTGAGTGTTACAACTAAGTACAACAATTTTTACACACTACGCTTCAACACTCGGCGGTCCCATTTTATTTTTTATTTTATTTCACCTTAATTTAACCAGGTAGGCTAGTTGAGAACAAGTTCTCACTTACAACTGCGACCTGGCCAAGATAAAGCAAAGCAGTTCAACACATACAACGACACATGGAATAAACAAACATACAGTCAATAAATACAATAGAAAAGTCTATATACAGTGTGTGCAAATGAGGTAGGATAAGGGGGGGTGAGGCAATAAATAGGCCATAGTGGCAAAAATTTTACAGTATGGCAAAGTCAACACTGGGGTGATAGATGTGTAGAAGATGAGTGTGCAAGTAGCGTTCTGTGAACTTGTGTGGGGCTACCACTTCACAACTGAGCTGTTGTTGTTCCTAGATGTTTCCACTTCACAAAAACAGCACTTACAGTTTAGCAGAGCAGCTCTAGCAGGTCCGAAATTTGACCAACTGACTTGTTGGAAAGGTGGCATCCTATGACTGTGCCACATTGAAAGTCACTGTAAGGCCATTCTACTTGCCAATGTTTGTCTATGGAGATTGCATGGCTGTGTGCAAAATTGTATACACCTGTCAGCAACAGGTCTGGCTGAAATAGCCGAATCCACTAATTTGAAGGGGTGTCCGCATACTTTTCTTTATACAGTGTATTTCTAAGTTATATTATTCAAGAATAAACATATTACTTATATAAAAGTCACAAAATCATTGTAGCAATCTCATTTACCCCTTTAAATTACTTTCCAAACTGTGGGCATAGTTAGGCTAAGTCATCTTCAAAGCCAGCCACACCCCAAATAATGTCCCTGGGAAGATGGGAAAGATCTATCGGGAGCAGTCCGCCCCTAATGCTCTTCCATGAGGGATTTTATTCCAACAGGCGCAAGGGAACTTCCGCAATCTATTAAAAGGCTGTTGTGGTTAAGAGGCCTCTCAATAGCCACGGCTGACTACAGAAATGTGAATTGAGGGCTTGGAAGCGTGGCATGAAGGGCTCTGCCCTGTATTATAAGGACAGCAGGCTTCACCGCCACAGTGAATCAGACATCTTTGCCATTAGGTAGGCCTATGTGAAAAGAGAAGTATGTCTATGCTTTTGTTGCCTGTTACACACACTAAATTATTCCACTGCTCCGTCGTTCACTACATACTTTAGTCTGAGACTGTCATCATTGAAGTTGTTTGTGGTGACGAGGGGCGTTTTACAAAACAGAGTAATTTGCAATTGGTAAAGACGACCCAATCAGAGTATCAAAGCCAAACCATTGTTTTCTGGACCAATCTGACGGACTATATATATATATATATATATATATATATAGTATATATATTTTTGCATTCGGTGAAGGGTCGTGGGAGGTACTCAGATCCAGACTCATTACGAAGAAGAAACTAACATCCGTGTTCGTGGCGTAGCATTTGGCTAGACCAAGGAGTCTTGGTAGCCGGGCAAATGCTTTTGCACAGACACTCTGCCCTTATGTAGCTCTGTGGATATCCCGCTAACAACCAGAAGGAATTGATGAGCAACTATTTAGAGTGAGGCTTAAACGCAGGGGTAGGGTTAGAGCTAGTGGTTAAATCCTTCCCAGCATTACCATAGAGTGACAACCATATACCAGTGTCGGCTAAAATTCATTTTCATTCAACTTAAGAGCATGTCGCTGTGGTAGAAAACGTGTTGAAAGTCATAACCTAAGCCCCTACACCTGAGCCTTTAGGTTCTAAGCCTAATGACAATAGAAAAACCATGATCCATGATGCATGTGATGTGTGTTTGCCCGATGCTCACCTGAACTTGTAGGTCTCCTTCTTGTTGTTTATGAAGCCGTCAGCCAGGTCCTTGGGTACCAGGAACTCCAGTATGGAACCCGCCGGCTCCCCATTGTCCACACAGTATACCTGAAGGAAGAACAGTGTTAGCTTGTTATTCTTGCGTTGTCAGACATCATTACGTATTGTAGCGAGGCCTAAACAGTTGTTGCAAGGCTAGCTTGTTAACAATAGACATAGGGCTATTTCAGAGAATAGAAATGCATTGTGGTCACACAGTGCTTGGCCCCACATGCAGTGTAGACTCAAATGATGACAAAAACAAACAATGGAAAAGTTTAGGTTAAAGCGGTTGTACTAAACTCATGAGGCATTTATACATTACGTGGGTGGGTTGATTCAATGTACAATTGTGAGTCTATTGTGAGTTTATATAGTGAGTTTATATAGCTGAACCAACACAGGCCTCATTCTTAAGTTAAATTATATGTTCACTCAACTTTGAATTTTAGGTTGAGTGAACATACAATTCAATTTGAGAATTTCTTGGACCTTGTTTGTATATTTCCCAGTGTGCCTTGCCTTTCGAGTGAATTATTACCATCCATAACTGTATTGTTAGCAACAGAGACGTGGTTGTTGTATTCATTGGCTTTTCAGTCCTGTAGCCTTCACCAAGTGAGTCTCTACATTACCATTAGGCAATTATTTTAAGGCTTAGTTACACCCTAATGCAATGGTCTGAAACTCCTGGTTTACAGGCCACATCAAGCCTGCAAATCACATTTTGGTAGCATATGTAATTCATATTGGAATCCAGCCAGAGTGAAGATATCCAACAATCGGAAATATAATCACATTTATTGAGACTGCTGGGTCAGGAAAGATTTATTATTGAGACTGCCTAGGCCTAAATCATATACAGCGCCTTCAGAAAGTATTCACACTTCTTGTATTTTTCCACATTTTGTTGAGTTAGAGACAGAATTTGAAATGGATTAAATATAGATTTTTTTTTAATTGGCCTACACCTAATACCCCATAATGTCAAAGTGGAATTATGTTTTTCAATATGTTTACAAATTAATAAAAAATGAAAACCTGAAATGTCTTGAGTCAATAATTATTCAACCCCCTTATGGCAAGACTAAATAAGTACAGGAGTAAAAATGTGCTTAACAATTCACATAAGTTGCATTGACTCACTCTCTGTACAATAATAGCGTTTAATATTGTTTTTTTATGACTATGTCATCTCTGTTATAGTTACTCCACAACACTAACCTAATTGACAGTGTGAAAATAAGAAAGCGAGTATAGAATGAAAATATTCCAAAGCATGCATTCTGATTGCAACAAGGCACTAAAGTAATACTGTAAAAAATCTGGCAAAATAATTAACTTTTTGCTCACCAGAGACTTGTACCGAACCCACTACTGCGTTGTCTTGGCTGCGTGCTTTGGGTCATTGTCCTGTTGGAAGGTGAACCTTCGCCCCAGTCTGAGGCCTTGAGCAGGTTTTCTTCAAGGATCTCTCTGTACTTTGCTCCATTCATCTTTCCCTTGAGCTTGACTATTCTCCCAGTTCATGCTGCTGAAAAACATCCCGACAGCATGATGCTGCCACCACCACGTTTCACCGTAGGGATGGTGCCAGGTTTCCTCCAGATGTGACTCTTGGCATTCAGGCCAAAGAGTTCAATATTGGTTTCATCAGACCAGAGAGTCTTGTTTCTCATGGTCTGAGAGTCTTCAGGTAACTTTTGTCAAACTCCAAACCGGCTGTCATGTGCCTTTTACTGAGGAGTGTCTTACACCTGGCCAATCTACCATAAAGGCCTGATAGGTGGAGTGCCGCAGAGATGGGGGAACTTTCCAGAAGGACAACCATCAACACAGAGAAACTCTGGAGCTCCGTCAGAGTGACCATTGGGTTCTTGGTCACCTCCCTCACCAAGGCCTTTTTCCCCCGATTGTTCAGTTTAGCCGGGAGGCCAACTCTAAGAAGTCTTGGTGGTTCCAAACTTCTTCCATTTAAGAATGATGGAGGGCACTGTGTTCTTGGGGACCTTCAATGCTGCAAAATGTATTAGTAGCCTTCCCCAGATCTGTGCCTTGACACAATCCTGTCTCTGAGCTCTACAGACAATTCCTTTGACCTCATGGTATGGTTTTTGCTATGACATGCACTGTCAACTGTGGGACCTTTTACAGACAGTTGTGTGCCTTTCTAAATCATGTCCAATCAAATTAATTTACCACAGGTAGAAACATCTCAAGGATGATCAATGGAAACAGGATACACCGGAGCTCAATTTCGAGTCTCATAGCAATGGTCTGAATACTTATGTAAATAAGGTATATCGGTCTTCTATTTTTTTATAAATTTGGTAACATTTCTAAAAACCTGTTTTGTGTGTAGATTGTTTTATTTAATCAATTTTAGAATAAGGCTGTAATGCAACAAATATGGAAAAACTCAAGGGGTCTGAATACTTTCCGAAGACACTGTATGTCACCTTCTGTCATAAACATGTTTTCCCATCTCAAGAGGTTAAAAGGGGACAATTAAAGTGAAAGGGTTGACGACTTATTCTTTAAATCAGCCATAACTCCTCTTGTGACAGGATGAATGGAAGCTTGTTGTGTGGAACATGGAAAGATAATTGAATGCAAGCTTAACAAAATACCAAAATTGAACTTGTTATCCATTTCTAGCCTATCTATGGGTAACAGGGTTGGCGTGTAATGCTTGACGCGCTCAGTTTTCCACCACAAAAACACCAGAAAATAGCCAGAGTAGAACCAGCTCACCTGCTTTTATGATTTGACGACAGATGTTCAATGATTATTTTGAAAATAATTGTATAGATTACCAAATTAAAACCAGATGTCAGTTCTCATTACAGGCTTGCCCTTTTTCTCTGAGAGACAAATGTAAATGAATCACTAATCAACTAAATGGGCTAGCTAACTAGTCCATTACAATGATGGTGAAAATGTAGGGTTAATTGAGTTAAAATCTTCCTAGAAATTAGACACAAACATGGGACATGCCAGAGTTGGGATGTAAAGAGAAAACGAATAGGCCTAGCTAACTTATTGGAATGAAAACACACTTCTATTTGAAGTATTTTTATCAAAATATACACACACACACAACGTCTAAAGGACATAAAAGGCACTCTTGTGATTAGGGGAGAACACTGATGGGGAAGACCATTGAATACTCAAATCCAGGGCAAGGTTTGTTGTGTGGTTGAGGTTTGATGACCTACTCAACGAGCAGCACACAATACCGTAGTTGCAATAATAGGCTAAATGGTATTAGCTACAGGCCTAGGTCTACAGTCTCTAGACTTTTAGAGAGATTAGCCTAACCCTGAGCTGAATGCCTACCTTTTAGGCTACACCCATACCGTACTATACTATAGAACAGGATAGTGTGGTCATAGCTAAAAAGGGGGCAGAATTGTTGTATGAGACAAGGGCTGCATTCCAAAAACTTAACAAACACACCCTCTCCCCTCAAACTAAGTGGACACTTCTGATGACCTATCATGACATCTGATGAGTTTACACTTGCAGGGCTAAGGCCGAGTGAGGAAGGAAGGTATCCTTCCCTGGGGTTTTCACTTATTCCACAACTGCACTTATTCCACAACTGTACGAGAGCGCACAGGCTTCAGTGCGGGAGTCCAAAAAGCTACTGCAGATTGCCTAACCACTGACTGCTGGACATCAAGGGTAACTTCTTCTTACATGTCAGTTACATGTCACTTCATTGAAGATTTTTCGATGTCTAGCTGTCTTCTGGACTGCTTTGAGTTCAGCGACAGACACACCTCAGAGAACTTGGCAGAGGAACTACTGAGAATGGCCAGAGAATGGTAAGTAGGTTAAAAAGTGGTCTGTTGTGTTAGCGACAATGCAGCTAACATAACCAAAGCCATGAAAATGTTCAACTGGACCCATCATCCATGTCTTCCCCACACAATCAACTTGATTGTAAGAGATGGTCTGAAGGTGATGAAGCCCACTGTGGACAAAGTGAAAGCAGCTGTGGAATACTTCCACAGCACAGTAGGTGCTGAAAAACTAAAGTGTACACAACGCCAGATGGGGATGCCTGAGCTGAGGACTAAACAAGACTGCACTACGAGGTGGAATTCAACATTTTATATGTTGAAGCTGTTTCTTGAGTCAAAGGATGCCATCATATCTACCCTGGCCATTGTCAATGCACCTGTTGATGCTCTGACCCAAGAGGAATGGGAGGTGGTGGAGGAGGTGTACAGAGTCCTGGAACCCTTTGAGCAGGTCACTGTGGAGATCAGTGGAGAGTAGTAAGCAGTTATTACTACATCATTATTTAATCCAGTATTATATATGTATATGAGCAGTAGATGAGAATGTAGTATCAGTAGACAAAACATGAACTTGAACTAATAAGTTACTGTTCTCTCTTTTCAGCTATGTGACAGCCTCAAAAATGATACTCCTGTGTAAGGGTCTGCAGCGAATCACAGCCAGCCACCAGAGAGAAGCAGATGTAACCACAGGACATGTGACAGTGTTGACGGACACCCTACGTTCATCAATGGACAGAAAGTTTCACAGAATGGAATATAATCACATGCTATCAGAAACTGCTGCACTTCACCACAGGTTTAAGAAGTGAGCCTTCAGTGATACCAGAGCGATTGATGAGGCTCTTCAAAGAATAACCTCAGCAGCAGGGAAGGACAGCCCCAGCAGTCAGCTGGCTCAGGCACTAGGGCAACAGGAAGAAGAGGGAGCAGATGGAGCAGAAGCACCAGCAGTAGTGCCACAAATGTCTGCTGTTTGGATGCTGATTGACGAGAGAGCAACTGGGGATGCAGCACAAAGGAATCCCTCAGCAGATGCCATAATGGAGGTCTGATCCTATTTGGAGGAGCCCCTCCTCCAAAGATCTGCAAATCCTCTGAGCTGGTGGAAGAACAAGGCCTCTGTCTACTCACGGCTTACTAAAGTCATGAAAGGGAGACTGCAGTGTCCACATCCATTCCCTCTGAGAGGACAAATAATCACTGAGAGAATAAACTGCAACATCCCCTCGAAAGTGAGGCAGCTTGTAAAATCTCTCATAAAAGCAAAATATGGTCAGCATTGCTGTGTGCTGCTGGTTATAACATGGCAATAAAGAAGAGAGAAAAGAGGGGCCAGTTTAATGTTTTAAGTGGGATGCTGCAGTTTTGCACATTGTTATTTATTTTTCTTTGATATGGTGCAATATTCTATTATGCTGTTCAGATTGTAATCGCTTTGAATGGTTGGATTTATATGCATTTTGTTTAAAAACATTAAAAAGTTATACTTTAAATGCAAAGGTTTAATAGCATTATTTTTCATAACAAACCAATGCATTTTTAAATACATTGTGGTTAAGGTAGAGTATGATTTAATGTAATATTTTAATGAGAATTGTTTTAACACCAATCATAGTCAACCTATCGCAAACTGTTTGACTTGAAAAAATACAAAACCTATTTTTTTAAAGAGCCGTTTGGGAGCCAAAAGAGCCGAGTTTTGGTGAGCTGAGTTGAACGAACCGGTTCACTGAAAAGAGCCGGAATGCCCATCCCAACACCCAATCCCCTCAAATTAAGTGAACACTTCTGATGACATTTCATGTCTGGCGAGTATACACACTCCTGTTCCCACATGTACTTCCTGTATTGATTGGTGTTAATATTAAAAAATAAAAATAAACACGTGCAGGGCAAGGGGCGAGGAATGATTTTTAAATGGACCACCCTTGTGGCCGGAAATTCGTGACTTGTTCATCCCACGATGATTGTGTTTTCAGCCCCCGGTAGCTTGTGGTTTCTTTATTTGCGCTCCTCAGTCAATTATGAGTGCATGTCTACTTATATTAAATATATCATTATCAACATACCCCTACTGTATGATAGCTAGCAAATTAATGAGCTAACTAACTATAACGTTAGCCTGCCTTTATCCATGTTAGTCGAAGTTGAGCAGAAACAGGCAATTCTGACTGACTGGTAAACCTGTTTGCGAGCTAAGTAGCTGGCTTGGCTAAGTAACCATGTGAATACCGCAGAGGGATAAAGCAAACTGACCTATGCATAGTCAATTACTGTTAAACTCAACTCCACGATGTAACGCGTTACTTCACAAATGAGCCTATGCTGTGACCCAAATTAACCTTGCACAAAATAAAATGCACTTACCGAGGCCGGTTTCTTTGTGGGTTTTACGCGGGCAAAGATCTGGATGCTCTGTTTTACCATTTTCTCTTCAACTGGGATCTGGGAATCATATGTTTTCATGCAAACGCATTCACATTTGGATAACGTCTGAGTAAACAAACTTTTATGATGACTGCTCCAATGCTCCACATTTGTTGTAGCGGTAGTTGCCAGGTGAGGAGTCACGTGATGTCGAGTGGCAATACACAGGGAATGTGATTGGTCATCTGTATCTTCTTCAATCGGGTTTAACGGCGGATGGTATCAAACGTTAATGGTGCATTACCGCCTTCAGCTGGACGGGGTATTAAATGTGAAAATAAAAACCATTGTATTGGGGAAAACGACATCATACGAAATTAGACAAATCAACTAACAAAAAACATCCCACATCTTCAATACAGTCCATTCCAAAATAGATCCCTATACAGCCTCAGGCTCCTGTGATGGCAGAACATTCGACTGAAATCACGAAGACGCCAAAAAATGTCCAGCTGTGTTCACAATAATTACAATTTTCTTATACTTCTCCGCTTGTACTGTACAGTTTATGACAATTGCAATAAATAATACAAAGTCCACCTTTTTAACATGTAGCGTTTCACTTTCCCCTGGTTGATGAGAAACCTTCACTAGTCGTGGTGGCTCTTCTACCGTTAATTCCCCGCCACTCCTTACATCCAATCTTCTCACACCTCCAGATAGGAGACATGCTGGACACCCCACCCCTTGCCAACTCTGTCTCTTTCACCCTAACATGGCACTCCAGGAATTCAGGCACATCTTCACCTCCACAATTGCAGCATTTCACTTAATCTGCCATAAAATACTCTTCCCTTCTGCACACACTTGACACATGACCAAATATTTTACATTTATGACACTGAAGGGGCTTGTGCACAAAAGCTCTTACAGGATATCTCATCAAACCTAACTTTTATACAGTGCCTTGCGAAAGTATTTGGCCCCCTTGAACTTTGCGACCTTTTGCCACATTTCAAGCTTCAAACATAAAGATATAAAACTGTATTTTTTTGTGAAGAATCAACAACAAGTGGGACACAATCATGAAGTGGATGACATTTATTGGATATTTCAAACTTTTTTAACAAATCAAAAACTGAAAAATTGGGCGTGCAAAATTATTCAATAAACTTATTGTATGACCTCTTACACACTATATTAGGCCCAGCCTTTGGAACTCTACTGTTGAATGGGATGCTGGACCCTGTTGACTCCAATGCTCTCCATAGTTGTGTTAAGTTGGCTGGATGTCCTTTGGGTGGTGGACCATTCTTGATACACACAGGAAAATGTTGAGTGTAAAAAAAACAGCAGCGTTGCAGATCTTGACACAAACTGGTGCATCTGGCACGTACTATCGTACCCCGTTCAAAGGTACTTAAATATTTTGTCTTTCCCATTCACCCTCTGAATGGTACACATGCACAATCCATGTCTCAATTGTCTCAAGGCTTAAAAAAGTGACATTCATAAGGAATCAAAGCTTGCACCTGGATTCACCTGGTCAGTATACTGTATGTCATGGAAAAAGCAGTTCCTAATGTTTTGTAAACATATTCCTGCTGTGTGAATATCTGAGTGTTTGCATGTTATACTATAGCATCCATTGTAAGAACAGCATGCCACATGTTGCTTGTAATCTCTTTACTATAGTTGATGTATTAGTGTAACGGCATTCGTCTGGTGAAGGAGAAGCGGACCAAAATGCGGCATGGTGGTTATTCATGTTCTTTAATAAAAAGGAACTAGACATGAAATAACTAACAAAATACTGAATGAACAAAAACCTAAACAGTCCTATCTGGTGTAGACACAGAGACAGGAACAATCACCCACAAACACACAGTGAAACCCAGGCTACCTAAATATGGTTCCCAATGAGAGACAATGACTAACACCTGCCTCTGATTGAGAACCATATCAGGCCAGCCATAGAAATAGACAAACAAGACATCCAACATAGAATGCCCAGTCAGATCACACCCTGACCAACTGAAACATAGAAACATACAAAGCAAACTATGGTCAGGGTGTGACAGTACCCCCCCCCCCCCCCCAGGTGCGGACTCCGGCCGCAAAACCTGAACCTATCGGGGAGGGTCTGGGTGGGCATCTGTCCACGGTGGCGGCTCTGGTGCTGGACGTGGCCCCCACTTCACCGTAGTCTTAGTCCCCCACCTTGTCCTCTTCCGTGACCTCCTAGCCACGGCGACCCTACTTAATGACACTGGACTGAGGGGCAGCTCGGGACAGAGGGGCAGCTCGGGACAGAGGGGCAGCTCGGGACAGAGGGGCAGCTCGGGACAGAGGGGCAGCTCGGGACAGAGGGGCAGCTCGGGACAAAGGGGCAGCTCGGGACAGAGGGGCAGCTCGGGACAGAGGGGCTCTTCAGACTCAGGCAGCACAGGAGAGGAGGAAGGCTCTGGCAGATCCTGGCTGGCTGGCGGATCTGGAAGAGTCTGGCTGACTGGCGGTTCTGGCAGATCCTGGCTGACTAGCGGATCTGGAATTTGGCTCAAATTGTCAATATTTTGTGTGGCCACCATCATTTTCCAGCACTGCCTTAACCCTCTTGGGCATGGAGTTCACCAGAGCTTCACAGGTTGCCACTGGAGTCCTCTTCCACTCCTCCATGACGACATCACGGAGCTAGTGGATGTTAGAGACCTTGCACTCCTCCACCTTTCGTTTGAGGATGCCCCACAGATGCTCCATAGGGTTTAGTTCTGGAGACATGCTTGGCCAGTCCATCATCTTTACCCTCAGCTTCTTTAGCAAGGCAGTGGTTGTCTTGGAGGTGTGTTTGAGGTCATTATCATGTTGGAATACTGCCCTGCGGCCCAGTCTCCGAAGGGAGGGGATCATGCTCTGCTTCAGTATGTCACAGTACATGTTGGCATTCATGGTTCCCTCAATGAACTGCAGCTCCCCAGTGCCGGCAGCACTCATGCAGCGCCAGACCATGACACTCCCACCACCATGCTTGACTGTAGGCAAGACACACTTGTCTTTGTACTCCTCACCTGGTTGCCGCCACACACGCTTGACACCATCTGAACCTAATAAGTTTATCTTGGTCTCATCAGACCACAGGACATGGTTCCAGTAATCCATGTCCTTTGTCTGCTTGTCTTCAGCAAACTGTTTGCGGGCTTTCTTGTGCATCATCTTTAGAAGAGGCTTCCTTCTGGAACGACAGACATGCAGACCAATTTGATGCAGTGTATGGCGTATGGTCTGAGCACTGACAGGCTGACCCCCCACCCCTTCAACCTCTGCAGCAATGCTGGCAGCACTCATACGTCTATTTCCCAAAGACAACCTCTGGATATGATGCTGAACACGTGCACTCAGCTTCTTTGGTCGACCATGGCGAGGCTTGTTCTGAGTGGAACCTGTCCAGTTAAACCGCTGTATGATCTTGGCCACCGTGCTGCAGCTCAGTTTCAGGGTCTTGGCAATCTTCTTATAGCCCAGGCCATCTTTATGTAGTGCAACAATTATTTTTTTCAGATCCTCAGAGAGTTCTTTGCCATGAGGTGCCATGTTGAACTACCAGTGACCAGTCAGTATGAGGGCGTGTGAGAGCAATGAAACCAAATTTAACACACCTGCTCCCCATTCACACCTGAGACCTTGTAGACTAACGAGTCACATGACACCGGGAAGGGAAAATTGCTAATTGGGCCCAATTTAGACATTTTCACTTCGGGGTGTACTCACTTTTGTGGCCAGCGGTTTAGACATTAACCTCTAGCGTCGAACATTCCCGTATCCGGGAGCGTAATCATAGCCTCAAGCTCATTAGCATAACGCAACGTTAACTATTCATGAAAATCGCAAATGAAATGAAATAAAGATATTCACTCACAAGCTTAGCCTTTTGTTAACAACACTGTCATCTCAGATTTTCAAAATATGCTTTTCAACCATAGCTACACAAGCATTTGTGTAAGAGGTATTGATAGCTAGCATAGCATTAGCCTAGCATTCAGCAGGCAACATTTTCACAAAAACAAGAAAAGCATTCAAATAAAATCATTTACCTTTGAAGAACTTCGGATATTTTTAATGAGGAGACTCTCAGTTAGATAGCAAATGTTCAGTTTTTCCAAAAAGATTATTTGTGTAGGAGAAATCGCTCCGTTTTGTTCATCACGTTTGGCTAAGAAAAAAAAGACGACAATTCAGTCATTACAACGCCAAACTTTTTTCCAAATTAACTCCATAATATCGACAGAAACATGGCAAATGTTGTTTAGAATCAATCCTCAAGGTGTTTTTCACATATCTATTTGATGATAAATCATTCGTGGCAGTTGTGTTTCTCCTCTGAAGAAAATGGAAACATGCACGCAGCTGGAGATTACGCAATAATTTCGACGGAGGACACCAAGCGGGCACCTGGTAAATGTAGTCTCTTATGGTCAATCTTCCAATGATATGCCTACAAATACGTCACAATGCTTCAGACACCTTGGGGAAACGACAGAAAGTGTAGGCTCATTCCTGGCGCATTCACAGCCATATAAGGAGACATTGGAACACAGCGCCTTCAGAATCTGGGCCATTTCCTGTTTGAAATTTAATCTTGGTTTTGCCTGTAGCATAAGTTCTGTGGCACTCACAGATAATATCTTTGCAGTTTTGGAAACGAAATAATGAATGAACGAAAACCTAAACAGTCCTATCTGGTGTAGAGACAGGAACAATCACCCACAAACACACAGTGAAACCCAGGCTACCTAAATATGGTTCCCAATCAGAGACAATGACTAACACCTGCCTCTGATTGAGAACCATATCAGGCCAGACATAGAAATAGACAAACAAGACATCCAACATAGAATGCCCACTCAGATCACACCCTGACCAACTAAAACATAGAAACATGCAAAGCAAACTATGGTCAGGGTGTGACAATTCGTATGTATTAAAATCTTATAATGGATCCTAATCCATTGTTTGCCTTTCCTTAGAACCACACACCTACAGTACCAGTCAAAAGTTTGGACACACCTACTCATTCCAGGGTTTTTCTATATTTTTACTATTTTCTACATTGTTGAATAATAGTGAAGACATCAACACTACGAAATACCAGATATGGAATCATGTTGTAACCAAAAAAAGTGTTAAACAAATTCAAATATATTTTATATTTGACATTCTTCAAAGTAGCTACCCTTTGCCTTGATGACAACTTTGCACATTCTTGGCATTCAGGATACAGTATATAATAGCGGCTGTTTATGGAAAGTGTGTCTGTGTGTGTGTGTGGCGTCAATATGCATGTATGTGTGTGTGAGCGTGTGTGAGCATGTGTGTGATGGAGTGTCAGTGTTGTATGTGAGAGTGTGTGGGCAGCATCTACAGAATGTGCATAGAGCCAGTGCAAGAAATTCAATGCAAAACAATTATGATAAAGAAATTAATAATAAAGGGGGTCAATGTAAATTATCCGGGAAGTCATTTGATTAACTGTTCAGCAGACTTACAGCAGAAGCTGTTCCTGAACAGCAGAAGCAGGTGATGCAGCCAGTAAAGATGCACTCAATGGTGCAGCTGTGTAACTTTTTGAGTATCTGAGGTCCCATGCCAAATATTTTCAGCCTCCTGAGCTGGAAAAAGCATTGTTGTGCCCTCTTCACGCCTGTGTTGATGTGATTGGACCATGAAATGGTCCTTAGTGATGTGGAACTTCCTGCTCTACTACAGCCCCGTCGATGTGAATGGGGGGGGGGGGGTGTTCGGCCCTCTGTTTACTGTAGTCCACGATAAGCTTCTTTGTCTTGCGCAGGTTGAGGGAAAGGTTGTTGTCCTGGCACCACAGGTCTCTGAACCTCGTCCCTATAGGCTGTCTCGTCATCATTGGTGATCAGGCCTACCACCATTGTGTTGCCAGCAAACATAATGATGGTGTTGGAGTTGTGTGTGGCCACACAGTCATGGGTGAGGGGACTGAGCACACACTGCTGAGAGGCCCCCGTGTTGAGGGTCATCTTAGCGGATGTGTTGTTGCCTACCCTCACCACCTGGGGGCGGCCTGTCAGGAAGTCCAGGATCCAGTTGCATAGGGAGGTGTTCAATCCCAATGTCCTTAGCTTAGTGATGAGCTTGGAGGGCACTATGGTGTTGAACGCTGAGCTGTAAGTCAATGAACAGCATTCTCATGTAGGTGTTCCTTTGGTCCAGGTGGGAGAGGGCAGTGTGGAGCGCAACAGAGATTGTGTCATTTGTGGATCTGTTGGAGCGGTATGCGAAATTTGAGTGGGCCAAGTGTTTCTGGGATGATAGTTTTGATGTGAGCCATAACCATTTCATGGCTAAAGATGTGAGTGCAATGGGGCAGGAGTCATCTAGATAGGTTAACTTGGCATATTTTTTGACGGTATACCTCGGCCAAACCCTCCCGGACGACACTGGGCCAATTGTGCGCCACCCTATGGGACTCCCAATCACTGCCGGTTGTGATACAGCGCAGGATCGAACCAGGGTCTGTATTAACAACTCTAGCACTAAGATGCAGAGTCTTAGACCGCTACGCCACTCGGGAGCCCTAAAACACACATGGACTAGGGTGGTTTGCTTGAAACATGTAGGTATTACAGACTGGGTCAAAGACAAGTTGAAAATGTCAGCGCATGCTCTTTGTATGTGTCCTGGTAATCCGTCTGGCCCTGCGGCCTTGTGAATGTTAACTTGTTTAAAGGTCTTACTCACATCGACTATGGAGAGTGTGATCATACAGTCACTTGGAACAGCTGTTGATCTCACGCATGGTTAAGTGTTGCTTGCCTCGAATTGAGTATAGAAGGCATTTAGCTCATCTGGATGACTTGTGTCACTGGGCAGCTCTCAGCTGGATTTCCCTTTATAATCCATGATAGTTTGCAAGCCCTGCCACATCCGATGAGCATCAGAGCAACTCTAGCCTTTAGCTCAGTGCGAATGTTGCTTGTAATCCATGGCCTCTGGTCGGGATATTTACATATGGTCACTGTGGGGACAACATTGTCGATGCACTTATTAATGAAGCTGGTGACTGATGTGGTAAACTCCTCAAAGCCATCGGATGAATCCTGGAATATATTCCAGTCTGAGCCAGCGAAACACTCCTGTAGCTTAACATCCACTTCATCGGACCACTTCCGTTTTGAGTGCGTAATTTGAACTTCCTGTTTGAGTTTTGATTGTAAGCAGGATTCAGGAGGATAGAGGTTTGGTTGGATTTGCCAAATGGAGGATGGGTGAGAGCTTTGTATGCATCTCTGTATGTGGAGTAAAGGTGAACTATAGTTTTTATCCCTCTAGTGCAGGAGTGGGCAAACTTGAGGGCAACATCGGAATTTTTAAATTCAACGGAGGGTCCGTATTTTTGGGGTGACCAATGGTTTGTTAAAATCCATTTGCAGGGGCCTCCCGAGTGGTTCAGCAGTCTAAGGCACTGCATCGCAGTGCTTGAGGCGTCACTACAGACCCGGGTTAGATCCCAGGCTGTGTCACAGCTGGCAGTGACTGGGAGACTCATGAGGTGGCGCACAATTGGCCCAGCATCGGGTTAGGAGAGGGTTTGACAGGCCAAGATTTCCTTGTCCCATCGAGCTCTAGCAACTCCTGTGGCGGGTTAGGCTCATGAACGCTGACACAGGTGTACAGTGTTTCTTCCGACACATTGGTGCGGCTGGCTTTCGGGTTAAGAGGGCATTATGTCAAGAAGCAGTGCTGCTTGGCTGGGTCGTGTTTTGGAGGACGCACGGCTCTCGACCTTCGCCTCTCTCGAGTCCGTACGGAGTTGCAGCGATGGGACAAGACTATAACTACCAATTGGATACCATGATATTGGGGAGAAAAAGGGATTTTTTGTAAATGTCTCGCGGGGCGGATTGAAGTGCGCGGCAGGCGGTACTTTCCCCCCCTCTTGCTCTAGTGGCACAGGTAACATCCTGGTAGAAATGAGGTAAAACGGATTTGTTATCATGCATTAAAATCACTGACCACTAGGAGTGCAGCCTATGGATTAGCATTTCCTTGTTTGCTTATGGCCCTAGACAGCTCATTGAGTGCGGTCTTAGTGCCAGCATTGGTTTGTGGTGGTAAATAGACAGCTACGAAAAATAAATAGTATGGTCTGGTATAGTATGGTAAATAGTATGGTCTGCATCTTATCATGAGGTATTATAACACAGGCGTGCAGAACCTTGAGACTTCCTTATGAATATTAAAGATTGCGCACCAGCTGTTGTTAATAAAGGCACACACACCACCACCCCTGATCTTACCAGAGTCTGCTGTTCTGTCCTGCCAATGTATAGAAAAACGAACTAGATTGATATTATTCATGTCCTTGTTCAGCCATGACTCCAAGAAGCATAGTACGTATATTACAGTTCTTAATGTCCCGTTGATAGGATAGTCTTGAACGGAGCTCATCCAGTTTATTCTCTAGCGATTGCACATTCGCCAATAGAACAGAAGGAAGAGGCGAGCTATTAATTTGCCACCGTAGTCTCACCAGGGTTCCCACGCAGTCTTCAGCTTCTACGAATGTCTGGGATTAGGACCTGGTCCAGGATAATCAATATGTCTTTCGCTTCCTACACATTAAAGTAGAAATCCTACAAATCGAAGTTAGTGATAGCTGTTCAGATGTCCAGAAGCTCTTTTCAGTCATAGGAAATGATGGCGGAAACATTATGTTAAGATCTATTGTTCAGGAGCCCGAAAAACCGCCAACATTCCCTCCGGCACCATTCACTTAAGATGATCTTAGTGCTAAAGTTGATCTTTATGTTTTTGTGAAACTCACCCAAGACCGGTTAACTTCATTCCAGCTTCGCAAGGCTTGTTTTGAAGCCCTAACATTTTTTATATCCTTTTCTGGCCTCAATGTTGTCTTTAGCTAAGCATTGACATAGCTGTGGTTTCAACCAAAGGAGGCAGGCAGGCAACATCAACCGTCAATGAAACGATCAGTAGATTTCAAACTAGGATGAAACATTCATCCAGAACAATGAATGGTAAACAGTCTGTCAGCCTTTTCTTTGTTGGAGCACCATAAGGGTGCAACCCAAATGGCACCCTATCCCCTTTGTAGTGTACTACTTTTGACCAAAGCTCTATGGGTCTTGGTCAAATGTAGTGCACTATATAGGGAATAGGGTGCTTTTTGGGATGCAGGTAAAGTTTGCATGCCTAGTTGTACTGCAGACTGCATTCTTCCCCTTGGCAAGTGCGCTACTCGTTATTACTGACACTTTAGGCAACACTTTCCCCAGTACAAACATGACCCAGTGTCAATTTTCATATGATTGGTACTTTTGTTCATAAATAAGTCATGTGACATGGAGACTGGCACTCTGCTCTGGCTCTGATTAAAAGAACCCACTGAGCAGACGCATGTAATTATCAAGGTGCTTTTAATACGCACAAACAAATACATATGCGCACAAACATACTGCGGGCCTTGCCATCGGCGATCCTCATCATGATACTTATGAGCTTTCTTCTGATTTCAAAGAATAAGGTTATATTGTTACAACCAACTCTGAACCTTTTCACACTGTCGTGTTGACACGAAACCAAACTGTGCTGGCTTGCATATTTTAATTTCACTTTGTCCTTCCTTGTTCTAATGCTTGATTCCAGCAACTATGGTGTATTGACCAGGGCAGCTCAATACAGCTTGATTTGACTTACAGTATATGTCCCATGTTGCTTTGAACAGTATATTTGTTCATGGTGCCAGTCAGGATTATTACTTTATCATTATCATCCATGATGTTTCTTAATGTGAATTGACTCCTATGCTACTCTCCATGTTTCTCTATATTTTGCTCATGCGGCTCACTGCCCCCCTTTTGTAGGCCCGCGGACCAATTTTTTTTTTTTTTTGGGGGGGGTCTCAACTTACTGTTGAGAGTTAGAATAATAGAATACACAAGGTGCAATTTCGCAATATGGCTATGCATCAGCAGTCACTTAATTAGTCCATGTCAGTTTAACATTTTTTGATTGGTAAGTTATTCTAGCGACCAGCTATCTAGACTTGTAGCAAGCATGGCAAATTACCGACTGGGGTGAGGCCCATTGATCATCAGTTAAAATATTAAAAACTGCAAACATTTTCCTCCACCCCGTGGAAAAATGAGTAGAATTGCATTATAAAATTGCAGAGTTCTCTCCGTCCCATGACAAAATGTATAGAAATGCAGGAAATGAACTGCAAAACAGAACAAGTTTCTCATCACTTTTACGAGGGGGGACGCTAAAAATGTTTTACTTGCAAGGTGAGTACGGATGTGGGTACTCATGAGGAGTTGGCCACAGGGATGTAGAGATGTACAGTATGCACTGACAGGCTGAGCATCTGTCTTCATGGTTGACCATTAGAGGCTGTCTTCTTGAGGCATACGTCACATACAAACATGCACGAGTGCACACACAGCCACATCCAGTTTGGTCACCCTCTCTCTGCAACTACACTGAACTAAAGTGTAAAAGCAACATGTCAATTGTTGGCCCCATGTTTCATGAGCTGAAACAAAAAAATCCCAGATTTTCCATATGCACAAAAAGCTTATTTCTCCAAATGTTTTTGCACAAATTTGTTTATATCCCTGTTAGTGAGCATTTCTCTTTGCCAAGATAATTCATACACCTGACAGGTGTGGTATATCAAGAAGCACGATCATTACACAGGTACTGGGGACAATAAAAGGACATTCAAATGTGCAGTTTTGTCACGCAACACAATGCCGAGGTGTATTTCTGTCTGTAAGAAAGCCCCTTTGTGGGAAAACTCATTCTGATTGGCTGGGCCTGTCCCCAGTGGGTGGGCCTGGCTGCCAAGTGGGTGGGCCTATGTCCTCCCAGGCCCACCCATGGCTGACCCCTACCCAGTCATGTGAAGTACATAGATTAGGACCTAATGAATTTATTTAAATTGACTGAATTCCTTATGTAAACTTTAACTCATAAAATCCTTGAAATAGTTGCGTTTTTATTTCTGTTCATTATACATAGGGCAGAACAATATGTACAATCAACATATCCTTGAATTGTATAGTTCCTGCAAAATAAGACCAGTACATTCAGTAAGAGAAAGACTGTAGTTCAGTCTATTTGTGTCTGGGCAGTTTCCCAGACACAAATTAAGCCTAGCATGTTCTTTAGTCCTGGACTAGACTTATCTGTACCCAGGAAACAGGAAACAGGCCCCATAGACTTTTGTGGTTACTTAAGTTGTAAGGGCAGATTTGTCATTGTGGGGTGGTTACATGAAAAGGACTGGCTCAAATGAGAAGCTTATGTTGTGTTTTTAACAAGGTTGTCTCATCAGCACATTCCCCACTACCCTAACCCGGTATGGCTTGAGTTGTACTGTTGGGAGACTCTGCTTGAGTGTCATTTGTGTCGTATGAGCATCTGCATGCAAGAACAGTGTGGTTTACGGGTTCAGTGTGTTAAAGAGAACAAAATAATATTTCACTTTATCTTGGTGAGTGAGTCTAGAAAGTCCCATTTTGGTTTAGAACTGAGTGTGGCTACAGATTAATATTTAGCAATTTGTTTAAAAAAAAATCATAGCTCTGCCACCAGCTCTGAATTTTCAGTTTAAACCCAGCCAAATTCAATTGCACACAAGTGTACATTTAAAAACTATAAAGTTACCTTCTTAATACAAATATTGGCTCATGTTTTGTGAAGCAAATGCATAAAAAGCTAAAATAGAAATTCTGTAAATAATGATGATTGTGATGGTGATAACAAGTATGATGATGATAACACTGATGACGAAGATGATTACTTCTATGATTATAAATTATCATAATTAGTATACTTTAACATCACATGGCTCCACTACTGTAACAATGTGCGCTGAGTGTCGGGAAGCAAGTTCAGGGAGTGAGTGTTATTAAATAAAACAATACAAAATAAGAAACATCAACGCACAGACAATGACGCCTCGGGAAGGAACCAAAGGGAATGACATGTATAGGGCAGGTAATCAAGGAAGTGATGAGTCCAGGTGAGTGTCAATGCGCTGATGCGTGTAACGATGGTGACAGGCGTCATAATGAGCAGCCTGAAGACCTAGAGGCCGGCGAAGGAGCACACGTGACTGTACCCCCTCCCGGACAAGCGGTTTCAGCCGCAGGATGCCGACCAAGATGATGATCCTGGGGATCAGGAGCGGACCGGTCATCTCTGCTAAGGCGCGGGAACCTGTCAATCCAGCTGAGGCGTGGGAGCATGGCGACCTAGAGCGCCGGAGAGAGAGCATACGTGACAGTACCCCCTCCCCGGCACGTACGGCTCCAGGTGCAGGACGCCAACCACTGGGGCTCAGGAGCGGACCGGTCGCCTCTGCTGAGGTGCAGAAACCTGCCGAACCGGCTGAGGCGTGAGAACCTGATGATCTGGCTGAGATCTCTGGTTGCCTCGGTTGAGGAACCTGTTCACCCAGCTGAGGCATAGGAGTCTATCGAACCCACTGAGGCACGGCTGCCTGTCGAGCCAGCTGAAGCATGGGAGCCTATCGATCCCACTGAGGTATAGAAACCTATTGAGCCAGCTGAGGCATGGGAATCCGACAAACATGCTGAGGCCTCCCAGGTAGCTCTGGTTCTGACACCCGGATCCTACAAAAAAAAAAACGTTTTAAAAAATCACTCCCTGATGCTTCGCTTTGGTGAGGCGTCATTTTGTAACGATGTGCACTGTGAGTCGGGAAGCAAGTTCAGGGAGTGAGTGTTGAAACTCTAGGGGCGCAATTTCATTTTTGGATGAAAAACGTTCCCGTTTTAAACAAGATATTTTGTCACAAAAAGATGCTCGACTATGCATATAATTGATAGCTTTCGAAAGAAAACACTCTGACGTGTCCAGAACTGCAAAGATATTTTCTGTGCGAGCCCTAGAACGTGAGCTTCAGGCAAAACCAAGATGAGACGGCATCCAGGAAATGAGCAGGATTTTTGAGGCTCTGTTTTCCATTGTCTCCTTATATGGCTGTGAATGCAAGAGGAGTAAGTCTGCCCTTTCTGTCGTTTCCCCAAGGTGTCTGCAGCATTGTGACGTATTTGTAGGCATATCATTGGAAGATTGACCATAAGAGACCACATTTACCAGGTGTCCGCCTGGTGTCCTGCGCCGAAATTGGTGCGCAAAAGTCAGCTGCAGGTATTTTTCCACAGAATTCAGAGGAGAATGCAGGCTTCCACGAATGATATATCAATGAAGAGATATGTGAAAAAACACCTTGAGGATTGATTCCAAACAACGTTTGCCATGTTTCGGTCGATATTATGGAGTTAATTCGGAAAAAGTTTGACGTTGTAGGTGGATCCGGATCCGGGATGGGGAGTTTCAACAGGTTAATATATAAACAACATAACACAAAATAAGACACACAAACAACGCAGAGAAACAATGATGCCTCGGGAAGGAACCAAAGGGAGTGACATATATAGGGCAGGCAATCAAGGAGGTGATGGAGTCCAGGTGAGTGTCATAATGCGCTGATGCCCGTAACGATTATAGGCCGGAGAGGGAGCACACGTGACAACTACGTTCCACTGGCCTCTGCTCTCCCAGTCAAGTAAGAGGGAAAAACAGAAAATGCTTATCTCAGGAAATCACCAGTGGTAGAGTGGATTTATTTATGATCCCGGGTGTCAGCAACTTTGCTCCCTTTCTTTTTTAACACACAGCTTTGGGTCAAAGCTGAATCCAAGGGAATTCTTTGGGGCTTTGGTTACGTGATTTGCTCTGAGGGCGGCTCTGCCCTCTGTTATGCTAGATGGCCCGGGTGAGGTTGCCAAAACAACTGCTATTCAGGCACAATGGAGTCTGCATTCCTTAAATACTGTATCTGTGTCTCGGAGACAGAAAGCATATTCCGGGATGAACAAGCAGTCACAGAGAGACAATATAAACTCTTATTGCCTTCTCCCTTTGCTTGCTTTACGCTCAGTCACTAAAACATGGATATTGTAGATGTTACTAGGAAATATGCCCCTGTAATGGAATTGATTTGGACATTGATGGAAGAGAAATAAAACATATAGGTTGATTTGTTTGAGCAACAGACAGTCAGTGCCCCAAAAGGTAGCATGCAGTATTAGCACAAGCATATCTGAATACATCATGCAAATATAAACCACCTGTAACGGTTTTCTTTATGTGAAAGAGAGTCGGACCAAAATGCGGCGTGGCTTATTGAGATTCATGTTTAATGAAAAACAAAGGAAACACGAATCAATACAAAACAATAAACGTAACGTGAAAACCGAAACAGCCTAAACTGGTGCAAACTAACACAAGACAGGAACAGGAACAATCACCCACCAAAACCCAACACCAAACAGGCTACCTAAATATGGTTCCCAATCAGAGACAATGACTCACACCTGCCTCTGATTGAGAACCATATCAGGCCAAACGTAGAACTAGACAAACTAGACATGAAACATAGAATGCCCACTCATATCACACCCTGACCAAACAAAACATAGAAACATACAAAGCAAACTATGGTCAGGGTGTGACAAAGTAAAATAATAACAACAGTATGTAAAATCAGAACATGAATTTGATTAAACTTTACAGCACAGAATTCCATGGCCAGTCATTAAATCATTCCAGTTGTTATCATAAAATACTATGCTCAATTAGCCCTATCCCCCCCAAAAACTCTCAAAATCTTACATGAAAGCACATCGATTAATCCAGCAATCAGCGCCAAATTTCATTCATTTTCAACAAGTTTTGTTTTGCATTGCAACCAGACCAACCAGATCGAATCACTCCATGCTGTGATTACTACGATTTGCCTTTTATTGTAAATGAACATTGTTTCGCCACATCTTTCTGTAGCCGTAATTGGTTGATGGCCTTTTGATAGCTGTTCGATACAATTTTCATAACAGCCTACCAAAATCCGGCCCAAACTCTCTGTGACATGTGCAACAAAGCTTCTGCCAGGAAATTGAGATGCATACCATTTCCTTTTATAGCAATGCTAACGTGTAGCATTTTGGCACTGGGGAAGATATGAGTCTGTCATTGCATAATGGACATTAGATCAAGCTCTCTCATGTACGAGATCACCCAGTCTTTTTCTCATGTTTCCTCCATGGTATGCAATCTAAACCATCTGTGTAAATAGCTCTCTCTCTCTCTCTCTCTCTCTTACTGATTTATTTTCTCTGTGATTTGTATTTCCAATACAAATTGCTATGTGTCAATTTGGTGTGTCCAGTAAAGAGATACTTTTCAGACAGCCTATGAGAGTCCATGACATAGTCCCAAAAGTGCAAACCTCGCCAATCTGGCACTGCAGGCAGGGTACAGTTGCTACTTCATCCATCTCCTCCAATACCAAGGGTTAGAACCAAGGCCATGCCTGTGAAGCAGCATCACAGCTCCACAGTTATGGAACAGCTTGCCCTGTCAGGTAAGAGGGGCAGACACCAATGAGGTGTTATAACATTTTGTTATGAAGTTTAACGTTTTTGTACAGATTTACAGTTTATCTTTTAATCTTTAAGTTTTCTTTCATATTGTTTTGAATGCATTTGTGTTTTTCCTGCGTATTCTGATATTTTATCGGATTGGTTTGGATTTCATATCCCATTCTCTAGATCAACCCATGCAACTCTGCCCTGCTGCAGTTTGCTGTGGTTAGGTGACGGTGGGCAGCTCCAGGCCA
Source organism: Oncorhynchus masou masou (assembly GCF_036934945.1). Classification (NCBI taxonomy): domain Eukaryota; kingdom Metazoa; phylum Chordata; class Actinopteri; order Salmoniformes; family Salmonidae; genus Oncorhynchus; species Oncorhynchus masou. The sequence continues at coordinate 48,711,440 of NC_088213.1, forward strand.
GGGATTGGGCTGCCTGTCCCTGCTCCATGGTGTTTGGCAGCGGGAAGTCTTTGGAGCACAGGCCACATCCCTGTGCCTGCATGGAGCAAACCAAGAACTAAGCGCACAAGTATAAATAGAAGGCCACAAGAAGACTCCCAACTCTCTCTAGAAAGAGATAGGGAGAGAGAGCACTAAGACTCCAAATCCTAAAACTGCAACAAAGACAGAAGCGAAAATGAGAGACCGGCAGATGCACTAGAGGAAGATTGTCCCATTTTCATAAAGTGTCTCAGAGTAGGAGTGCTGATCTTGGATCAGGTCACCTCTGCCTTTCATTTTGATTTAAAAGGCAACACTGATCCTACATAAGCACTCCTACTCTCAGAAGCTTATGAACACGGGCCATTGGGAGCAAAATAAAAGTTTGAGAGTGAAATTAGTGTAAAGAGACAGGAAATCATCGATATAAAGAGTGGTGAGAAATAAATGTAACAGATGGAGGAATGGAAGATAAAGAAAAAAGGAGGGGGGAGGAAAATAAGAAAGAAAAGCTAACTTTGAGATTGGAATGAGGTCTGTTCACTTCTTGACCAAACTGTAACTCGAGATCTGGGTTTGTACCTCAGAATTTCACGTAAATCCTGCATTGATATCAATGTGTCTGTGAAATACCTCCGCTCCATGCGACAATGAAATACCTCACGTTATTGCACTTTCATAACATTGACCTCCTATTGGGGAATGCACTGCGGAGCTACTGTTGTCGCATGCCATTCCTCACAGTAGTCCATGTGTTATGTCGTAACCCCCTCATGTTCCATCTAAAAACAGCAATCCAGTCAGGCTGACCGATGTGTTTCTGTTGTGACAAAGAATCACTACGCCTAATGAAAGGGAGAGGTAGTCCCACGTGGGCTGTTCTTATAGCAACGGGTTTGGGGATTGATGTATTGATGGCGTGACAGCGCTGATAAGGACAGTGCCTTAGCCCCCACTTACGCAAACTTCCCAGAGTGTTAAAAGTCAGTATGTTCTCCAGAACCTCCTGCCAGTCCCCAGTCTCTGCTGTCACTTGCAGTGATGGAAACGGTGGTGGGCTCTCCTCCCTAGACTGCTCAAGCACCCTCGTCATTGGTTTAGGTAACACCTCCTTCCCCATGTCTCTCTCCAGCAGCTTAAGAGACGCTAGGTCCTTCTGCTGTGCCAACTCTTGGGGGATTTTCCAACCCTCACCCCCATCAGTCAGTCTCTTGATGCCTCTTGAAATTGAACGTCCCTGCATGATGCCTGTGACACTCCTTCCAAGTTCTTCCTAACCCACTCCTCTGAGCCCAGATACACACTCTTAGAAACCAAAAGGGGGCTATAGAGAACCTAAAAGGGTTCTTTGGCTATCCCCATAGGATATCCCTTTGAAGAACCCTTTTTGGTTCCAGGTATAACAGAGGGTTCTACATGGAATCAAAAATGGTTCTACCTGGAACCAAAAATGTTTTTTTTCTAAGAGTACACCACACGAATCTTGAGCCACTCACATCCCAACCGCAACCCCCCTGAAAGCTGCGGAGATGCCCTGTTCCTCCATGTCCCACATAACAGAGCCAGAGCTTCCGGCGACGTTTCCCAGTCCAGAGCTTCCGGCGACGGTTCCCAGTCCAGAGCTTCCGGCGACGGTTCCCAGTCCAGAGCTTCTGGTGACGGTTCCCAGTCCAGAGCTTCTGGCGACGGTTCCCAGTCCAGAGCTTCCGGCGACGGTTCCCAGTCCAGAGCTTCCGGTGGCGGTTCACAATCCAGAGCTTCCGGCGACGTTTCACAGTCCGGAACCTCCAACGACGGTCCACAGTCCGGAACCTCCAATGACGGTCCACAGTCCGGGACCTCCAACGATGGTCCACGGTCCGGAACCTCCAACGACGGTCCACGGTCCGGAGCCTCCAGCGACGGTCGGCAATCCAGAGCCTTCAGCAGGGGTTCTCAGTCCAGAGCCTCCTGTGACAATCTACGGTCCAGTGCCTCCGGCGACGGCCCTAGTTCCGGAGCTTCCAACGACGGTCCACGGTCCGGAACCTCCAACGACGGTCCACTATCCGGAGGCTCCAGCGACGGTCGGCAATCCGGAGCCTCCAGCGACGGTCGGCAGTCCAGAGCCTTCAGCAGGGGTTCTCAGTCCAGAGCCTCCGGCGACGATCCATGGTCCAGTGCCTCCAGCGACGACCCATGGTCCGGAGCTTCCGGCGACAATTCCCGCACCAGAGCCTTCCGGCGACGATCCTTGCACCAGAGCCACCATGGAGGATGACGTATCTGCAGGCGGAGTGGGTTCTTCGCCCCGCACCGGAGCCTCCCCTGACGCCTTTGTGTCACCCATCGTAGATGCCCACCCGGATCCTCCCCTATTGAGTCAGGTTTTGCGGTCGGAGTCTGTACCTCTGGGGGGTGGGGGTGGGAGGTGGGGGGTACTGTCACGCCCTGACCATAGAGAGCTGTTTACTCTCTATGTTGGTTGGGGAATGATAGTGACTCGTGATTAATGGTTTATGTTGGCCTGGGATGGTTCCCAATCAGAGACAGCTGTTTATCGTTGTCACTGATTGGAGATCATATTTAGGTAGCCATTTCCTCATTGTGCTTCGTGGGATATTGTCTACAGTTAGTTAGTTGCCTGTGTGCACCTGTAGCTTCACTTTCATTTGTGCTTTATTGTTTTGTTTGGTGAGTTTCCATTTATTAAAATATGTGGAACTCTACGCATGCTGCGCATTGGTCCAATCATTATAAAGATTGTGACACCTCTGAAACCTTTGTGAGTGTATTGTTTACTGTTCATTTTGATTATTTATTTTACTTTTGTTTATTATCCATTTCACTTGCTTTGGCAATGTAAACATATGTTTCCCATGCCAATAAAGCCTCTTTTGAATTGCGTTGAGAGAGAGAGATGGGCAGACAGAAGAAAAGCAAGAATGACCTTGAAGTGAAGTGTGGCAGAAAATGGCATGAGCAGGCACTTTACCTTGGGAAAATGAGCAGCACCGTCTTTTGTATTCTCCCTTGTCCCCAACACACCCCACGCCATCAGACACTCTACCGAGCAGAGAGAGAACCAACCGAGGGAAACAATGAGAAAGAGTAACAGAGAATGAGAAACAATAGGAGAGTTGTTGTAAGAATAGAGAGGCAGGGAAAGACTGAAGGAAATAGAGAAAGTTGAGTGTTGGAGAGAGCGAGGACCAGCATGGTGCGGTGGAGGATAACTGTAGGCTCTTGTGTTCAACTTGTATAGGGCTATCAAAGCAAATGGCACAACACGGCCAGGTCATAGGTTGGAGAACATGTTAGGTAATTGAGGGAACCTGACCAGAGAGTTCAAATACTATTTGAAATATTTCAAATACTTTTAGCGGTTATCTATATTAGCCTGTATGGAGTGCCAGATGGGTTGGGTTTCTGTTTTGTTGCTATTCTATTGGTTCCAGTGTGCCACTCAGTATTTGAAATGATTTGAAATAGTCTTTGAACCCCGGTCTGGAGGAAACTAGCCGAACAACGCACCGAACATGGGATGGATGCCAGGCTACTGAGGCGGAGTATAGGCTTGTGTAGCAGTCTTTATATGTCCCACAGGAGAACCAAGAAATGAAGAGCGACACCACGGCTGTCGTTTTGGCTTTTATGTCGATCTGCAAAAATATTATGAAAAGACAGGACAGGAACACATCAGTCTCCAATGCACCATCTGAAAAGTTCTTTCTTTCTGTGTTTTCTCGGACTGAGGAGAACGGAGCTACAGGTAGTACCAGGGTGTTAGTAGGTGATGTAAGCACCCAGATAAAATAAAATAATTTTCATGAAATAAAACCCAAAGATGTTAATATCATTCAGCTACTGTTTCTGCCTACTTAACATCAACAGGCAGCAGTAGTAGTGCAACAACTAAAAATAGACACCAAAAGTAAAGTTCCTGGCGATCATAGCGATCTGACTCCCCCCTTCTGTCTGAACTTGGAATATTCCTGTTTGCGGGCTTGGGCCACGGACCCTTAACCTGGTTGTTCTGTTCTGTGTTGTGTACTATTCTAATCATTTGAAGTATGATGGAATAACCATTTTAACTCCCCTACACTTGCGTAAGGGCAAGTTTGATATGAAGTTGATATTTTGGAGACAACAGTTAGTTTATAAGAAAGTTTCCTCCCAGTACTGGACTGTTATGAGTCCTGGGCTCAGCAACAGAATAGACAGCAAATGAATTCTTTGTTTTTGAATTTTATATTATTGTGTCCCTCTCCATAAAGCATCACAGTGTAAACCTATCGCCAACTCTTGTGGATACTGATCTCTTCTTAGAGAGATCCTAATAATTTTCAGCATCACTCAATTTGCTGAATGGACACACTTACTGGAGTAATATTCAAATCAAATCTCATTTTATTTGTCACATGTGCCGAATACAAACTTACAGTGAAATGCTTACATTACAAGCCCTTAACCAACAATGCAGTTTTCAGAAAAATACAAAAAATAAATAAATAAAAGTAACAAATAATTAAAGAGCAGCAGTAAAATAACAATATCGAGGCTAAATACAGGGGTACCGGTACAGAGTCAATGTGTGGGGGCACCAGTTAGTAGAGGTAATATGTATATGTAGGCAGAGTTATTAAAGTGACTACGCATTGATAATAAACAGACAGTAGTAGCAGCGTAAAAGGGGGGGGGATGCAAATAGTCTGGGTAGCCATTTGATTTGATGTTCAGGAGTCTTATGGCTTGTGGGTAAGAAGCTGTTTAGAAGCCTCTTGAACCTGGACTTGGTGCTGCAGTACCACTTGCCGTGTGGTAGCAGAGAGAACATTCTATGACTAGGGTGGCTGGAGTCTTTGACAATTTTTAGGGCCTTCTTCTGACACTGCCTGGTATTAGAGGTTTGGGGTGGCAGGATGCTTGGCCCGAGTGATGTACTGGGCCGTATGCTCTACCCTCTGTAGTGCCTTGCGTTTGGAGGCCAAGCAGTTACCATACCAGGCAGTGATGCAACCAGTCAGGATACTCTCGAAAGATACAGCTGTAGAACCTTTTGAGGATCTGAGGACCCATACCAAATCTTTTCAGTCTCCTGAATAGGTGTTGTCGTGCCCTCTTCACGGCTGTCTTGGTGTGCTTGGAACATGTTAGTTTGTTGGTGATGTGGACACCAAGGAACTTGAAGCTCTCAACCTGCTCCACTACAGCCCCGTGGATGAGAATGGGGTGTGCTCGGTCCTCCTTTTCCTGTGACAATCATCTCCTTTGTCTTGATCCCGTTGAGGGAGAGGTTGTTGTCCTGGCACCACACGGCCAGGTCTCTGACCTGCTCCCTTTAGGCTGTCTCATCGTTGTCGGTGATCAGGCCTACCACTGTTGTGTGGTCGCCAAACTTAATAATGGTTTTGGAGTCTTGCCTGGCCATGCAGTCATGAGTGAACAGGGAGTACAGGAGGGGACTTGAGCACACACCCCTGAGGTGTCACCGTGTTGAGGATCAGCACGGCGGATGTGTTGTCACCTACCCTTACCACCTGGGGGCGGCCCGTCAGGAAGTCCAGGATCCAGTTGCAGAGGGAGGTGTTAAGTCCCAGGGTCCTTAGCTTAGTGATGAGCTTTGAAGGCACTATGGGGTTGAATGCTGAGCTGTAGTCAATGAATAGCATTCTCAAATAGGTCTTCCTTATGTTCAGGTGTGAAAGGGCAGTGGGGAGTGCATCATCTATTGGTCTAGCGTTTCTGAGATAATGATGTTAATGTGAGCCATGACCAGCCTTTCATGGCACTGCATGGCTACAGACGTGAGTGCTATGAGTCATTTAGGGTGGTTACCTTAGTGTTATTGGGCACATGGACTGTGGTTGTCTGCTTGAAACATGTTAGTATTACAGACTCAGACATGGAGAGATTGAAAATGTCAGTGAAGACACTTGCAAGTTGGTCAGCGCATGCTCTGAGTACACGTCCTCGTAATCCATCTGGCCCTGCGGCCTTGTGAACGTTGACCTGTTTAAAGGTCTTGGAGAGCATGATCACACATTACTGGAGTAATTTTCCTGCTCACGTTTGAACATTTCAGCCATTTATTCAGCGAGGTTGATACTCAGGCAATTTCAGATAAGTGCCCTGGTCAAGGGAATTGGAGAATTTTATCCTTCCAGTAGAAAACGTAGACCAGCCATCCTTACACATCTTTAGTTTATCTTACAGGGCATCACAGTGCTACAGTACACTGTGAATATGCCTGAATTAAATGTTCTTGAATAGGGTCCTTTAGTGGCACTATATTGTGTACTTGTGACCTGCCGCATATTGTTTGTGTGTGTGTGCATGTGTGTGTGTGTCAATGCTGTGTTCCTGAAAGCCCTTACTTGGGTTTCAGCTTATCAGACACTAAGGAAGCTGACCCAAAGCTTAGTAACCTGCTTACAGTATCTAATATTATCTGGAAACACATAAGCACGTTTGTTGCAAATGAAAACAAGCTTATCGTTGTGACACAATAGTGCAATGGTGCTTTTGATAACCACTACAAGCAAATTAGCCCATATCTGTTCACAACAACTCTGTATGCAGTTAGTTCCATCTAGGTTCCCTTATGAACAGGCCATTGAATGCAGCACTGGGCTACATGTTAGTAACTTGATAAATACAGGCCGGTGTGTGTATGTGGTATGTGTGCATGCACATATATGTGTGCATATATTTGTTTGTGTGTGCTATACACTTTCCCCACCACCATTTATTCCGTCCAGAGAGAAAACCCCTTAGGGAGGAACCCAACACTCTTAGGGCGGCAGGTAGCCTAGCGGTTTGGAGAGTTGGGCCAGTAACCGAAAGGTCACTGGTTTGAATCACCAAGCCGACTAGGTGAAAAATCTGTTGATGTGCCATTGAGCAAGGCACTTAACCCTAATTGCTCCTGTAAGTCGCTCTGGATAAGAGTGTCTGCTAAATGACTCAAATGTAAATGTCTTCGAAAGGAAGGTGCTATCTAAAACCTAAAAGGGTTCTTCGGCAGTCCCCATAGGAGAACCCTTTTGGTTCCAGGAATAACCGTTTTGAGTTCCATGTAGAACCACATTACACAGAGGGTTCTACAAGGAACCCAAAGAATTGTACCTGGAACCAAAAAGGGTTCTACCAAAGAACCATTTTGGAACCCTTTTTCTAAGAGTGTCTGAAAATAGCCAGAGTAACTCAAACGATTTACCCTGGCATTCCCTCACCTGGGACTGCATAAACCTGGAATAAGCCTGGTCCCCCTTTCGCCTTGGATGGATATCCCAACTTATTGGGAAAAGCTGGAAAAGTACTTAATTCTCCCCCTGCACGTTGTGCTGTGGTGGTGTTAATTATATGTCATGTATACTTTACTCAAAACAATAGCACCAAAAAAACATTCTGGGTTGACTACTGGTGGTGCACAGGATAGGCTTGGGATGTTGTGTGTGCGCGTGGGCATGTGTCTGTGCGTATGTTTTTGTGTGTAGGTGTGTGTGTGTATGTGAATGACTGGGTGTCAGGGTAAGGGTGAAGGACTGAGGCTAATGTTATTGCCTAAGTGTCAGTCTTTGATGTCATCCTAATTCTTGGATGATATAGTATGCCCTCTGGATTATAAATCTGACCTCCCCCAGTCTTGAAAATTGGGAAGATTTATAGAGTTCTAAGACAAGAGTTTCTCCCTGGAGCGAAATCGTTTGGTTCCACTGGATAACGTTAACTGAGCTCTGACAGGCCAAGCTATGTTGGACCGTCCCTCACTCTTTCTACGCTTCATTCTTTCCAGCCTTTTTAGTGTTATTAAGATGTCCGTTGCCACTACTGTAGCTCTCTGTGTGATTTTTCACCACTCTAATGCTATTGCTGTTCGGTAACATCAGCACAAAATCATATCCTCAAAATGTGAGAGGTGAGAGGTTTGTATTGAAAGTTGTCAACAACAAAAAAACAAGTCAGATAGGGGTAATCATTTAGTGTCAACAACTCAAAGATGGCACATTGCCTCTGTTACAGCAAAACCATTAGAGTGGTGAAAAAAGGCCCATATAATTCCTAAAGAGAGTTTGTTTTGGTACAGAGCAATGTCCCTTTTACAATTACAAATAGTATCTCACAGTCATCATCTTTTGGCAAGAAACTTGGTATTGCCTCCCATGTGGGGCAGTGGTGTAAAGGCACTGAATCACAGTGCTAGCTGTGCCACTAGAGATCCTGGTTCGAGTCCAGGCTCTGTCGCAGCCGGCAGCAACTGGGAGACACATTGAGCGGGCCAGGTTAGGGGAGGGTTTGGTGGGCAGGGATGTTCATGTCACATCGTGCACTAGTGACTCCTATGTAGGGCCTGGTGCAGTGCACGCTGACACGGTCAACAGGTGTACGGTGTTTCCTCTGACACATTGGTGCGTCTGGCATCTGGGTTAAGTGGGCATTGTGTCAAGAGGCAACGCAGCTTGGCTGGGTTGTGTTTCGGAGGACACAAGGCTCTCGACCTTTGCCTCTCCCGAGTCCATACGAGAGTTGCATCGATGAGACAAGTCTGTAACTACCAATTGGATACCATGAAATTGGGGAGAAAAAGGAGTATAATAAAAATAGAAACTTGTTGTTGTTGATAATAAACAGTGACCGAGTAGAAATGTTTTTATCGGGACAAATTCAGGGGACGTGACTCAAATCAAATGTATTTATATAGCCCTTCTTACATCAACTGATATGTCAAAGTGCTGTACAGAAACCCAGCCTAAAACCCCAAACAGCAAGCAACACAGGTGCAGAAGCACGGTGGCTAGGAAAAACTCCCGAGAAAGACCAAAACCTAGGAAGAAACCTAGAGAGGAACCAGGTTATGAAGGGTGGCCAGTCCTTTTCTGGCTGTGCCGGGTGGAGATTATAACAGAACATGGCCAAGATGTTCAAATGTTCATAAATGACCAGCATGGTCAAATAATAATAATCAAAGTAGTTGTCTAGGGTGCAACAAGTCAGCACCTCAGGAGTAAATGTCAGTTGGCTTTTCATAGCTGATCATTCAGAGTATCTCTACCACTCCTGCTGTCTCGAGAGAGTTGAAAACAGCAGGTCTGGGACAGGTAGCACGTCCAGTGAACAGGTCAGGGTTCCATAGCCGCAAGCAGAACAGTTTAAACTGGAGCAGCAGCACGGCCAGGTGGAATGGGGACAGCAAGGAGTCATCATGCCAGGTAGTCCTGAGGCATGGTCCTAGGACTCAGGTCTTCCGAGAGAGAGAGAAAGAAAGAGAGAATTAGAGAGAGCATACTTAAATTCACACAGGACACCGGATAAGACAGGAGAAACACTCCAGATATAATAGACTGACCCTAGCCCCCCGACACATAAACTACTGCAGCATAAATACCGGAGGCTGAGACAGGAGGTGTCAGGAGACACTGTGGCCTCATCTGATGATACCCCCAGACAGGGCCAAACAGGCAGGATATAACCCCACCCACTTTGCAAAAGCACAGCTCCCACACCACGTGAGGGATATATTCAACCACCAACTTACCATCCTGAGACAAGGCCGAGTATAGCCCACAAAGATCTCTGCCACGATACAACCCAAGGGGGGGCACCAACCCAGACAGGAAGACCACGTCAGCGACTCAACCCACTCAAGTGACGCACCCCTCCTAGGGGCGGCATGCAAGAGCATCAGTAAGCCAGTGACTCAGCCCCTGTAATAGGGTTAGAGGCAGAGAATCCCAGTGGAGAGAGGGGAACCGGCCAGGCAGAGACAGCACGGGCGGTTCGTTGCTCCAGAGCCTTTCCGTTCACCTTCACACTCCTGGACTAGACTACACTCAATCATATGACCTACTGAAGAGATCTCCATTATAGACTTAAAGGTTGAGACAGAGTCTGCGTCTCTCACATGAGTAGTCAGACCATTCCATAAAAATGGTGCTCTATAGGAGAAAGTCCTGCCTCCAGCTGTTTGCTTAGAAATTCTAGGGACAATTAGGAGGCTGCGTCTTGTGACTGTAGCATACGTGTAGGTATGTACGGCAGGACCAAATCGGAAAGATAGGTAGGAGCAAGCCCATGTAATGCCTTGTAGGTTAGCAGTAAAACCTTGAAATCAGCCCTTGTGTCGGGAGGCTAGCATTGGAGTAATATGATCAAATTTTTTGTTCTAGTCAGGATTCTAGCAGCCTTATTTAGCACTAACTGAAGTTTATTTAGTGCTTTATCCGGGTAGCAGGAAAGTAGAGCATTGCAGTAGTCAAACCTAGAAGTAACAAAAGCATGGATTAATTTTTCTGCATCATATTTGGACAGAAAGTTTCTGATTTTTGCAATGTTACGTAGATGTCAAAAGAGAGATCAGGGTCCAGAGTAATGCCGAGGTCCTTCACAGTTTTATTTGAGACGACTGTACAACCATCAAGATATTAATTGTCAGATTCAACAGATCTCTTTGTTTCTTGGGACCTAGAATAAGCATCTCTTTTTTGTCCGAGTTTAAAAGTAAAATGTTTGCAGCCATCCACTTCCTTATGTCTGAAACACAGGCTTCCAGCGAGGGCAGTTCTGGGGCTTCACGATGTTTCATTGAAATGTACAGCTGTGTGTCATCCGCATAGCAGTGAAAGTTAACATTATGTTTTCGAATGACATCCCCAAGAGGTAAAATATATAGTGAAAACAATAGTGGTCCTAAAATGGAACCTTGAGGAACACCGGAATTTACAGTTGACTTGTCAGAGGAAAAACCATTCACAGAGACAAATTGCTATCTTTCAGACAGATAAGATCTAAACCAGGCCAGAACTTGTCCGTGTATACCAATCTCTCCAAAAGAATGTGGTGATCGATGGTATCAAAAGCAGCACTAAGGTCTAGGAGGACGAGGACAGATGCAGAGCCTCAGTCTGACGCCATTAAAAGGTCCTTTACCACCTTCACAAGTGCAGTCTCAGTGCTATGATGTGGTCTAAAACCAGACTGAAGCATTTAGTATACATTGTTTGTCTTCAGGAAGGCAGTGAGTTGCTGCGGAACAGTTTTTTCAAAAATTTTAGAGAGGAATGGAAGATTTGATTTTGGCCGATAGTTTTTTATATTTTCTGGGTCAAGGTTTGGCTTTTTCAAGAGAGGCTTTATTACTGCCACTTTTAGTGAGTTTGGTAGACATCCGGTGGATAGAGAGCCGTTTATTATGTTCAACATAGGAGGGCCAAGCACAGGAAGCAGCTCTTTCAGTAGTTTAGGTGGAATAGGGTCCAGTATTCAGCTTGAAGGTTTTCGGCCATGATTATTTTCATCATTGTGTTGAGAGATATAGTACTAAAACACTTGAGTGCCTCCCTTGATCCTAGGTCCTGGCAGAGTTGTGCAGAGTCAGGACAACTGAACTTTGGAGGAATACGCAGATTTAAAGAGGAGTCCGTAATTTTCTTTCAAATGATCATGAAAGCCATCCTCTCTTGGGGAATGCTGCTTTTTAGTTAGCTTTGCGACAGTATCAAAAATACATTTCAGATTGTTCTTATTTTCCTCAATTAAGTTGGAAAAATAGGATAATCGAGTAGCAGTGAGGGCTCTTCGATAATGCACGGTACTGTCTTTCCAAGCTCGTCGGAAGACTGCTATTTTGGTGTGGCACCATTTCCGTTCCAATTTTCTGGAAGATTGCTTCAGAGCTCGGGTATTTTCTGCATACCATGGAGCTAGTTTCTTATGACAAATGTTTTTAGTTTTCAGGGGTGCAACTGCATCTAGGGTATTGCGCAAGGTTAAATTGAGTTACTCAGTTAGGTGATCAAACTGATTTTTGTCCTCTGACGTCCATGAGTAGGCAGATGGAGTCTGGAAGGGCATCAAGGAATCTTTGGGTTGTCTGAGAAGTTATAGCACAACTTTTGATGCTCCTTGGTTGGGGTCTGAGCAGATTATTTGTTGCGATTGCAAACGTAATAAAATGGTGGTCCGATAGTCCAGGGTTATGAGGAAAAACATTAAGATCCACAACATTTATTCCATGGGACAAAACTAGGTCCAGAGTATGACTGTGGCAGTGAGTAGGTCCAGAGACATGTTGGACAAAACCCACAGAGTTGATGATGGCTCCGAAAGCCTTTTGGAGTGGGTCTGTGGACTTTTCCATGTGAATATTAAAGTCACCAAAAATTTGAATATTATCTGCTATGACTACAAGGTCCAATAGGAATTCAGGGAACTCAGTGAGGAATGCTGTATATGGCCCAGGAGGCCTGTAAACAGTAGCTATAAGAAGTGATTGGGTAGGCCGCATAGATTTCATGACTAGAAGCTCAAAAGACGAAAACGTCTGGGTTTTTTTTGTAATTTGAAATTTGCTATCGTACTCAAACCCAGGTCCAGCGATGATCAACTCAGTGCTGTAGCGGTTATGCCAAGAGATCCGAACATCTTGACGAGGTCGCTTAAGTCAGGTTGCCGATGGGATGCAGGTCAGAAAAGTCACCATCGTCTCTCCCAGAGCCAATGCAGTTGAACATTCCGAGAGCTACCCTTTTTACTCCATAGCCGTTGCTATGTGATAATTAACACTTCTGCGTTCGGCTGTTAATTTCTGATAGTTTTCTAAACCTATGTAGATGTCCAGTGAAAGCAGATATGCAATTTGTTGACTCTACAACACAGTAAAGACTTGGATCCACGTTTTCCCAAACGCTAATCAATAAAAACATTTGTTAAATATGCCGCTCTATTTTGCTTGTTTTCAGTGGGTCTTTTCATAGGAAACTGTTGGAGGCGGTCTTGTATTGTTACATCAACAACATTTCAAGAATAAAGTTCTATATGGGCACTAACATGGCAGCCGCTTGTTATTGCCCTAACTCTCTATATTCTGTGTATAGCTTTGCTCTCTCCCATCTTTATCAGTATCAGAGAAGAAGGGGATAAACAAGAGGGTCCACGCCCATCAAAATGTGTCCACAATAAGCAGACCGATAAGCAGACCGCCTGCCTCCTCACCTTTGGGAGGACTCCCATAGTTATGGTGGAGACAAGACCATCTTGTCAATATATATGCTACAGTATCTCTGTCAGTCGTGAGTCACCTCCTAGGTATTTGTCTTGTCCAGATGACATCATAGTTAAAACATACCTATATTTTCACCACAGAATCATGTAAAAAAAAGTGTCCATTCATATTTTTTTTGCCATTCAGCTCATGAGTTTGCAATACCTCCCATTCCACTCATCGCTATCCACTGTAAATTCTTCCATTTCCCATTAATGAATAGACCTTTTGCACACATTTCTTTACCCCTCCCACCACCACCACCCTCACCCCATACCCAGCCAGTCTCTCTATCGAAGAGAATATTATCATTTCAATTTCAAGATGAAATTTATGTTAGGGGAGCTGGGTCAACATGTGCACAGAATTCACAATTAATGACGGATTATGAGCCACGAGGCCGCAAGAAGATCAAAACGCAGTGGCCATAGCATTTCTTCATATTTCAGAGGATTATATTCTCAGGATGTTGCTAAGCAGCAGCCTGGGCATGGTACCTTGTCTTAATAGTGTTTAACAAATCCTTATTCACTGTGACTCTGCAATGCCCTGTAATGTTCAGTGTGGCAACGGATAGAGATTTTGCCACATGGTTTTTAACAGAGATGACTGCATGAAAAAACGCACACTATGTCTGCCTTTGTGCTGTATGCAGCCAATTCGAAAATAGTTGACTTGAGTTGAACTGTTGACAAACAAAAACGGACAATAATTGGTGAACGCTTGGTGAATGCGCATAGGCCTATAATTTAATCATAGCCTTATAGACGACCACAGGATGATATTTGAATGTAACTGTAACTGCAGGTCACACCAACATATAGACAGGGATAGACAAAATGTTACACTTTATCAATACATAATAGATGGACATTTGAACAACTATCAACAAACTGTTATCGGTTATATGCAGCCCAACCCAATTACGTTTGACTACTACCACACACACACGCGGTCAGTGGTAGTATCCCACCCAAACAGTAACACTGTTTACAGGGCATCAGCTGTGTAATAATAGTATACAAGAGCGGTACCTTTAAGAGGGTGTGAGTAGGAGGGATGATGGTCATGTTTGGACTGATTTCTACTTCTCTGCTCGTTTACACAAACCGGTCACATTCGCTGTGAGTGTAGCGTGCGGATGAACGGTCTGCGGGAGAGCGAGGGAGGCGACTTAAACCTACCAAGTAGGCATCGTTCTTCATTGGCTTTAACCTGTCTGTGTGCTTGTATCTTTTGATGGTTACAACTTCAAGGGATTATTATCGAACGACACGTTTCCCTGAAATGAAACCAGTCGGTAAGTCACAAATGTATGTTTTATTTGCTGATAATGGTAAGGATAATTTGGAGCGCTCTCCCCTTTTGGTTTTCATAGATTCAATGGCCAGTGCCAGAGAAGATCTGGCACATCTACCACAATTTTACTAAATAGCGAAGTGGAGGTCTATTGGACATGTCATGGCACTGATACTTTGTAGATCAATGTTTTGTGCGTGTATCCAAATGTAAGTTGCATAATTTAATTGTATGTGGCTATAGTATATGCGGTTTCAGGTATCTAATCTATTAAATACTTCCACTCATGATGGCTACTATGAAACCTAGATATGCAAATTTGGCCAATAAAAATATTATGAGAGATCATTGCTTTCTGTGGAGCAGTTTATCTGCAGTGTAAAACATTTGTTTCACGATAACACACATCAAAGGGCAATTCGTAGGCTATGTATTTAGCCTAATCGAAAAGCACCACCATTACCTACCAAAATACTGTATGGGAACACCAGCTGGAAGGTAAATCGTTAAATGCTTAATGTCGTTTTGCTCACGAACATGCATAGCTGGCGTTATGTGCTTCAGCTGGGATGGTTTAGCAAATGGTTTTGGAAGACAATTTTTGCTAAAAATGACATCAGGCTTTATCTGTCCATGTCCATTGTTGGGCTACTATACATTGTGATTGTGCAGGCCAGTTTAATTTAATCGGCGTATGTTTTCTGTTTTTTGACTACAATTATATTGCTGTGTATGTTCAGTGGGCTAAACTGCGATGACTTTTGTCATTCCCGTCGCTACAGATGGAGGGCACTGTCTGACCTCAACATTTCTGTGGAAAATACAGTATCATAATCTGGTCAGCGGTCTATCCATACCTTTTCTTAAATCTTGCTGTACAATTAGGCTTGTGAAACATTTCGGGTGTGTTTTACACAACCAATTTGTCAAAATGTCTCCCTTGTAAAGAATAAAACTGTGCTCCAGCTTCGAATCTAAAGGCATGCTTTTGTCGTGCAGCGGCTTATGATAGAGAAATTAACATTACATTCTCTGGCAACTGCTCTGGTGGACATTCCTGCAGTCAGCATGGCAATTACACACTTCCTCAACTTGAAACATCTGTTGCATTGTGTTGTGACGACTGCACAGTTTATTGGCCCCAGCACACAGTTCACCTGTGTAATGATCATGCTGTTTAATCAGTTTCTTGATATGCCACACCTAGCAGGGAGATTGTCTTGGCAAAGGAGAAATGCTTACTAACACGGAACCCAAACCGGCTGCACGCGTGCGCTATCGTGCATACATTATTTTGTCACCCCCACACCAAACGCGATCATGACACGCAGGTTAAAATGTCAAAACAAACTCTGAACCAATGACATTAATTTGGGGAGAGGTCGAAAAGCATTAAACTTGTATGGCAATTTAGCTACTTAGCTTGCACTTGATAGCTAATTTGATCTATTTAGCTAGCTTGCTGTTGCTAGCTAATTTGTCCTGGGATATAAACATTGAGTTGTTTTACCTGAAATGCACAAGGTCTTCTACTCGGACAATTAATCCACACATAAAATGGCCAACCAAATCATTTCTAGTCATCTCTCCTCATTCCAGGCTTTTTCATCTTTGAACTTATATGGTGATTGGCATCTACACTTACCACGACAACCGGCAAAACATTTTAGTCTTTCAATCACCCACGTGGGTTTAACCAATGAGGAGATGGCACGTGGGTACCTGCTTTTATAAACCAATGAGGAGATGGGAGAGGCAGGACTTTCAGTGCGATCTGCGTCAGAAATAGGAATGGCTTCTATTTTAGCCCTTGGTGTCCTAGACGCTCGCAAGCAGTGTGGGTGCAATAATTGAATAACATGGATTTCTACATTTATTTTGTGAGGCTCGCGCACCAATGTGTCCGGTCTGGTCAGCATGTAACAGATGTAAACAAATTTGTGCAACAATTTGAAAGAAATTAGCTTTGTGCGTATGGCAAATTTATGGGATCTTTTATTTCAGCTCATGAAACCAACACTTGACATGTTGCTTTGTATTTTGGTTTAGTATACATTTTAAGTTAAAGATTAGCTTTTGTCTGAAGCTGAAAAATACCATAAATCCAAAAACTAAGTACTGTAGCTTTTATTGATGTACTGTACTTCAACAACAGATGTACTCACATTGGATGGGTTGATTATTATGATCCAAACCTTCTAAGAGCATAATACATACTCTTAGAGTAGGTTTACCCCATTAACTTCTTGCGTCGAGCAATCCCGTATCCGGGAGCGTAATCATAGCCTCAAGCTCATTAGCATAACGCAACGTTAACTATTCAATAAATCGCAAATTAAATAAATATATTGGCTCACACGCTTAGCCTTTTGTTAACAACACTGTCATCTCAGATTTTCAAAATATGCTTTTCAACCATAGCTACACAAGCATTTGTGTAAGAGTATTGATAGCTAGCATAGCATTAAGCTTAGCATTCAGCAGGCAACATTTTCACAAAAACAAGAAAAGCATTCAAATAAAATCATTTACCTTTGAAGAACTTCAGATGTTTTCAATGAGGAGACTCTGTTAGATAGCAAATGTTCAGTTTTTCAAAAAAGATTATTTGTGTAGGAGAAATCGCTCCGTTTTGTTCACGTTTGGCTAAGAAACCCCCCCCGAAAATTCAGTCATTACAACGCCAAACTTTTTTCCACATTAACTCCATAATATCGACAAACATGGCCAACGTTGTTTAGAATCAATCCTCAAGGTGTTTTTCACATATCTATTCGATGATAAATCATTCGTGGCAGTTGTGTTTCTCCTCTGAAGAAAATGGAAACATGCACGCAGCTGGAGATTACGCAATAATTTCGACGGAGGACACCAAGCGGGCACCTGGTAAATGTAGTCTCTTATGGTCAATCTTCCAATGATATGCCTACAAATACGTCACAATGCTGCAGACACCTTGGGGAAACGACAGAAAGTGTAGGCTCATTCCTGGCGCATTCACAGCCGTATAAGGAGACATTGGAACACAGCGCATTCAAAATCTGGGGCACTTCCTGTATGAAATTTCATCTTGGTTTCGCCTGTAGCATTAGTTCTGTGGCACTCACAGACAATATCTTTTCAGTTTTGGAAACATCAGTGTTTTCTTTCCAAAGCTGTCAATTTATATGCATTGTCGAGCATCGTTTCGTGACAAAATATCTTGTTTAAAACGGGAACGTTTTTTTTTTTATCCAAAAATTAAAAGAGCGCCCCCTATATCAAAAGTTTAAGTACTTGGTAATGTAAAAACATGTTTTCAGGTAGGACGCATGCAATCTGGGAAGCTGTTCAATGTTCCTAATCTTGATATATGTGACTCACCACCTGGATTCGGGCCTTATGTAGTAAAATGTGGAATTGTGTTTTTTTACATTGGATAAAAGTAGAGGCTCAGCTACAAAATGGTATATCATGCACTGCATTTCTTAGGAATAATGTTAAAGTAATTCTGCCTCTATGGCTGATTTGTTACCTATGGATAACAGGAAAACAGCCTAACCAGCTCTGCTGGCAACAATTTCATTACGCTTTTTTGCAGGCGTTTACTGACACTGGCCATATTCAATGGGTGTTGTACACTTTAGCTTAAGACATGTAGCTAGCTAGGTAAACAATGAACCTAGCTAGGCAAACAACGTGTAAGATCACACACGTACCGTTAGCTAACGAGCCAGCTAGTTAAACAACAATGAACACAGTGCCAAATCATGTCATTACTACCCTGCAGTCATATTCTGGAAGCTAACTAACCAGGTTCAATGTTAGCTAGCTAACATTAGGCTCTAATTAGAAAAACAAATGGTTCTGGGATACGAATAATATCAGCTCGGGAGCCAGCCAGTTTACTTTAGCTAGCTCGCAAAAGTACACTTTAGCTTGAAATGAAACCACTTTGTCAAAATTAGAAACATGTAATATCGGAAAGTCTAGCATTAGCTAGCTACATTATCTTACCTGTATACATCATCATGCATGTTGGATGCGTCTCCCTGTCACTGATTGCATACTTGCCCTTAATTTGAAGATGTAATCCGGAGACATGTCCCTCTCTTTAGCTATCATACTCTAATTCCACTTATTTCAAAACTTGATCCTCCAGAAAATGGAGAGCAACACTTACGCAGCTCCACTACACAATGCGTTTAAAAAAAGCTACGTTCGAAAGGATTACCAACAGACAGACCAACTCAAATGGACAGAAGCCCTCTATGGCAGACCAATCCGAACTCCTCTCTCAGCATGTCCAGCCCACTCGTCTCAGCCAATCATGGCTAGTGGGAAGGTCGCTGTCTTTCTGTGGCTTAACCAACAAGGCACACAATTGTATTCACATTTAGACTGCATACACGTTTATTATTAAGGCAATTGAACTAAGCTCATGAGACTTGTTATATTGACTCTTTTTAAATACTGTAACTTATTGTCTGGAGTATAGCGCACCTATCTTGCACTGCCATAACCTAAAATATAAGGTTGCATTACTCCATTGTTTATAATAGGAACATAAACCATGTATAGCTTCAAAAGTAGGGTTAAGGAATGGTTTCAAGGACTATAATTAATTTTGGCTGGAGATTTTCCAGTCCTCTTGCTTTTTAGTCCAAGAAAACCTCCCCATAATGTGTAAATGGATGCAATGTGATGTCTTACTTTAAACACGTTTACGTTACCATCTAAAGCTTATTTCCTGCGTTTTTACACCATCTAATATGCTGTCTCTATTTAGAACAAAAAGTAAGGAAAAATGCCTACAGACATCAAGCTAGGTAAGATGTCATTATTGAATATGTTTAAGTGGTAAGACAGATCTCGATCAAAGGTAATTCAATAATATTGTGTTGCACCTGTAACCAATAGCCTAACAAATGAACAACTCTTGACAATCAGGTCTTTGTATTTCTTTTCTTCATCAAGACATCCCCCCCCCCCCCGAACAGTCCATTCAAAACTCAACTCTCTCCCAACACAACTTCTTTCCCAGTTTCCACCTTAAAACAGTTGTATTCACAAGGGAAAGGTTTGGGAACCAATACACCTACACTGAAAATATACATTAACACACAAACTGCAAATCCTCCATATAATTCAACTCAGAGGCCTAATAGTACTGTGGAGCTCTTTACTTGCACACAATATTTGGGTAGCCCCGTCCTGCCCCTCAACCCAACACACCCCACTCAGCTTTAGAATCTTAGTTAAAGATTATTGGTTTTGGGTGTTAGGTCAAGGCCAGAGTGACAACCCACAGGACGACAAACCCCCAGGCCCAGGACTGAATAGCCCAGCAGCTAGGGATTGCCTAAATGGGCATGTTTTTAATACAGGTTCCTTTAGCCGTACTGTGTTCCATATAAGGCATCCACACTAGAGGTCGACTGATTATGATTTTTCAACGCCGATACCGATTATTGGAGGACCAAAAAAAGCCGATACCGATTAATCAACAATTTTTTTCATAATTTGTAAAAACATTTTTTTTACACATAAATGAAAATACATTTATTTGTAATAAGAACAATTGCAACAGTACTGAATGAACACTTATTTTAACTTAATATAATACATCAATAAAAATCAATTCAGCTAAGTGTATCATGTGCCATGTAAAAAAGCTAATGTTTAAGTTCCTTGCTCAGTACATGATAACATATGAAAGTTGGTGGTTCCTTTTAACATGAGACTTCAATATTCCAAGGTAAGAGGTTTAAGGTACTCCAAGTCTCAGAGCGAGTGATGTTTGAAATGCTATTAGCGCACACCCCGCTAACTAGCTAGCCATTTCAAATCGGTTACACCAGCCATTAGGCTAATAGGCTTGAAGTCATAAACAGCGCTGTGCTTGCGAAGAGCTGCTGGCAAAACGCACAAAAGTGCTGTTTGAATGAATGCTTACGAGCCTGCTGCTGCCTACCATCGCTCAGTCAGACTGCTCTATCAATCATAGACTTAGTTATAACATAATAACACACAGAAATATGAGCCTTTGGTCATTAATATGGTCGAATCCGGAAACTATCATTTCGAAAACAAAATGTTTTATTTCAGTAAAATACCGAACGGTTCCGTATTTATCTAACGGGTCGCATCCCAAAGTCTAAATATTCTTGTTACATTGCACAACCTTCAATGTTATGTCATAATTATGGCAAGTTAGTTCGCAATGAGCAAGGCTGACTGACAAACTGACTGACAAACTGTTGCATATACCTTGACTCTGCGTGCAATGAACGCAAGAAAAGTGACACAATTTCACCTGGTTAATATTGCCTGCTAACCTGGATTTCTTTAAGCTAAATATGCAGGTTTAAAAATATATACTTCTGTGTATTGATTTTAAGAAGGGCATTGGTGTTTATGGTTAGGTACAGTCGTCCAACGATTGTGCTTTTTTCGCAAATGCGCTTTTGTTAAATCATCCCCCAGCGTTGCATCGATTATAGGCAACGCAGGACACGCTAGTTAAACTAGTAATATCATCAACCATGTGTAGTTATAACTAGTGATTATGATTGTTTTTTTATAAGAAGTTTAATTCTAGCTAGCAACTTACCTTTTGCTTCTACTGCATTCGCGTAACAGGCAGTCTTCTTGTGGAGTACAACGAGAGGCAGGTGATTATAGCGTTGAACTAGTTAACTGTAAGGTTGCAAGATTGAATCCCCAGAGCTGACAAGGTGAACATTTGTCGTTCTGCCCCTGGACAAGGCAGTTAACCCACCGTTCCTAGGCCGTCATTGAAAATAGGAATGTGTTCTTAACTGACTTGCCGAGTTAAATATAGGTATAAAAAATCTGCGCCCAAAAATACCGATGCGGGGCGAAAATTAGAAGGCTGCACAAAGAACGGTAAGTCATAGCTAATGTAGCCGACAGCTATATATAATTTATAACGTTACTAGTGTAGCATGTAGGCTAACGTAACATTAAATAAATGAGCCTCCACAGTCAGTGTGGGAACGTGATTATTGCAGTCAAGATTGAGCTACAACTGGCTAGGTAGTTGTAAAACAATGACTTGGTCTCACCTCTGGAATGATGTTAATTTATACATTTTTGATTTTATTCTTGTATAATATATGGTTCAATAATTGAAATGCCCATTATTCCCAGACTAACTTTATGCTTAACATGCTGTCCTGTAGCTACTGTTGTTCAACCCATTTCAAGATGGAACTTTGTATCGTTCACTGATATTGTTCATATACTTATAAATTCACCTGAGCTCTGTAGAATGGTCTTCCCTGGCTGTCTGAATCTACTGGGACCCCTGTCACCATCTGATATTGCTAAGACATGAGTGTAGTGTAGTGCACAGTCAGTACACAAGAGGGCTGCATTCCCGCAAGATGCCTCCGGGAACTACAGGTCCCAACGGAGATCATTACTGCGCAGTCAGCATTTTTCATTATGTGGGGGCAGGAGCAGGTGTTCAGGCAGACGTCTTTAAGATTAAAATATTTTTGTTGTCCCACAGTTCATCCTCTTTCTGCTTTTGTATGCGTTAGCCTACCTATTGTTTTGAAAGCACATTTTTCGCATTATTCACACAGAATTAGATGCTTCAACTTCAGTGGCATCAATTTTTTTTTTCATATGAGTAATGTAAGATATGTAAACATTATTAAAGTGCCATTATTTAGAGTGCATTGTGTAAAGTGACTAGTGATCTATTTATTAAAGTGGCCAGTGATTGGCTCTCAATGTAGGCAGCAGCCTCTGAGTTAGTGACTGCTGTCAAGCAGTCTGATGGTGTTGATGGAAGCTGTTTTTCAGTCTCTAGTTCATAGTTCAAATGATCCTGTATGTGTAGTTTCATTGAAATAGAGTAGGCTGCCTCCATGGGTGGAGAATCACGTGGCAGTTCATTTGAATGACATTAACTTTTAATATGATTAGACTGTAGTTTTACTACAGTGTCTGTAAATATATGTTGATAATGGAAAGAAGTGGAGGGCGCTCAACCAACGTGAGCCGAAGTGCAATTAAAAAATGTAAATATGATTGAAAAGGCACAACGCGCACAGGTTAGGCTATGGTGAGCAAGTGTTTAGATGACCCATTTAGTCTCTGCCTGCAAGTCGTCCTCCTAAAAGTTAGGCTATATCCTATAGGCCTATGCAAGTCTCGCTGTTTTTTTTCTGCTTTAAGTTCAGTAGCCATACCTGCGAGATCGGGTGCACTTGTGGTCTCAATTAAATAGAGTAGGCTATAGCCTACGACTGGGCGGAGAAGCACGGGGCGGATATCTTTCCAAGGAAATGTACTTCTTAAATAGATTAGACTATAGTTTACTACATTGCCTAGAAATAAATATTGATCACCCATATTTCTCCAGTTGAAAAATCTGACTCCTAAAAGGTAGGCTATAAAAAAATGGCTCAAGAGTGCAAGTCTGTCCAACTCTGCTTTCTTCAAATTACTTACAGCATATTGGCTGATATGAGGACATGCTGTATTTCTCACTTTGACTGAGACTATAGTTTGTCATCTTAATTTTGGCCGTCTTTTTCGTTTTCTACAACAAAAATGATATATTAGCCTGTTGGCCCCCATGTATCGAATTAGTTGTAAAATATTGTTTTGAGTTACATCAACACCTTTCTTGAATATTCAAACGGAAGGAAGTGTTTCTAATCTTTCTCTGTGATTGGAGTGTCACTGTTGAAAATGAGGTAATTTCAAGTGCCAATTGGAGAATGCTAATATTTCAAACATGACAATTTTTTTATTACAGTTTAATAGACCAATTTGATTGGGTACTTGGCATACCTTTATCCATTCCAGGTCGTTAGTGCTTGATAGACGTGATAAACTATTTAATCAAACTCAATATCTGGCAATGTAATCTTACCTCACCTGTTCGCTGGGATTTCTTTGCTAGTAGTTGGGGCCTTATGGATGAAAGGATTGGTGCGGGTTATCACATTTTTAATCAGACTAACCCTTTGGGTGTAGGTGTTTTGAGAGATTTGGAAATGTAATGCTGTTGAAGGAATTTGTGTAAATGTGAAATGCACATACTTTTACAAGCATCAAGAGGCCAGCATTGAAACCAGAGCTCACCATGTTTGAGTCAACAATGAATGAATTAGTAGGAAAGTCACAGGCCTGAATGCAACAGTGTGTGCATTTGAAGGACTGTATTTATGGTCAAATTCGGCAAGATTTTAATACACAGAAAATTTCTTCAATTACAGCTTTTCAGTGAGTTACGTTTAGCACAAAGTCACTCTTGATTTGTTTTTGAGTTGAATTCAAGCCTCTTCAAGCACATTTGTGTGTTTAATATTTGTGTCCTCTTTTGATGACACATGCTCGTTCGGCTAACTGTATGTGTTGGATAGAGTGGATGAAAAACATGTCTGGCATCCAAGAATAGCAGGATATGACTGGCTGGGCTAAGGTCTTCTCATCTTGGCCATGTCCCAGAGTAGTGCAGACTGCAAGGGGCTTTTTGGCAATGGGGCAGAGGTGTGTGTGCGTGATGAATGGAAATCAAGGGCTGTGTGCAGAAACCACTTCATTGTTCCCTGGATGGCGTGGGGTTTGCTTGCTCTACCGGGCCAGATGTTGTGGTTGACAAGGGCTCCTGCCAGTCGCGGGGTAAGGTGAGAAGCTGGGCTAGCTGTATGGGCGGACAAGCAGAGGGTACTTAGAGGAGTGAGTTCTAGCAGCTGCTGTGTAGACTCCTATGCACACACCCACTGCTATCAATACAGTACACGCATGATCACAACTACACATGTGCTCTAGAATGGGCCAAAGGGATACACCTCAAATGTGCACCCACACAAGGAAGGCTTATCAAAACAACACTGACACATTGTTAGCATTTGTTAGCATTATCACTCAGTCCTTGCATTCCTACTGTGAAAACACATGGTCTTACAAATCAAATTGTATATTTGTCACATGCTTTGTAAACAACAGGTGTAGACTACCATTGAAATGCTTACCCTTCACAAAAATGCAGAGAGAGAATTTAAATAATCGTAAAGTAATAAATGCATAATAAGTAACAATAACTTGGCTATATACACTAGGTACAATTACAGAGTGATGTGCAGGGGTATGAGGTAATTGATGTACATATAACTATGAATAAAGTGACTTGGCAACAGGATAGATAAATGGTAGCAGTAGAGTATGTGAGACAAGAGTTAGTGCTAAAAGGGTCAATGCAGTTACAGTTGAAGTCGGAGGTTTACATACACTTAGGTTGGAGTCATTAAAACTTGTTTTTCAACCACTCCACACGTTTCTTGTTAACAAGCTATAGTTTTGGCAAGTCGGTTAAGACATCGACTTTGCATGACACAAGTTTTTCCAACAATTGTTTACAGACAGATTATTTCACTTTTATCCACTGTATCACAATTCCAGTGGGTCAGAAGTTTACATTCACTAAGTTGACTGTGCCTTTAAACAGCTTGGAAAATTCCAGACAATTATGTCATGGCTTTAGAAGCTTCTCATAGGCTAATTTACATAACTTGAGTCAATTGGAGGTGTACCTGTGGATGTATTTCAAGGCCTACATTGAAACTCATGGGGAAATCAAAATCAATCAGCCAAGACCTCAGAAAAAATTGTAGACCTCCAAGTCTGGTTCATCCTTGGGAGCAATTTCCAAATGCCTGAAGGTACCACGTTCATCTGTACAAACAATAGTACGCAAGTATAAACACCATGGGACCACGCAGCCTTCATACCGCTCAGGAAGGAGATGAGTTCTGTCTCCTAGAGAGCAACTTACTTTTGTGGGAAGTGGAAACAACAGCAAAGGACCTTGTGAAGATGCTGGCGGAAACGGGTACAAAAGTATCTATATACACAGTAAAACGAGTCCTTAAACGACACAACCTGAAAGGCCGCTCAGCAAGAAAGAAGCCACTGCTCCAACACCAGCATTAAAAAGACAGACTATGGATTGCAATTGCACATGGAGACAAAGATTGTACTTTTTGGAGAAGTGTCCTCTTGTCTGATGAAACAAAAATAGAACTGTTTGGGCATAATGACCATTGTTTATGTTTGAAGGAAAAAGTGGGAGTCTTGCAAGCCAAAGAACTCCATTCCAACCGTGATTCACAGGGATGGCAGCATCATGTGGTGGGGGTGCTTTGCTGCAGGAGGGACTGGTGCCCTTCACAAAATAGATGACCTCATGAGGTAGGAAAAGTATGTGGATATATTGTGGATATATTGAAGCAACATCTCAAGACATCAGTCAGGAAGTTAAAGCTTGGTCGCAAATGGGTCTTCCAAATGGACAATGACCCCAAGTATACTTCCAAAGTTGTGGCAAAATGGCTTAAAGACAACAATGTCAATGTAATGGAGTGGCCACCACAAAGCCCTGACCTCCATCCTATAGAAAATTTGTGGGGAGAACAGAGAAAGCGTGTGAGCAAGGAGCCCTACAGACTGACTCAGTTACACCAGCTATGTTTGAAGGAATGGGTCAAAATTTACCCAACTTATTGTGGGAAGCTTGTGGAAGGCTACCTGAAACGTTTGTCTTAAACAATTTAAACATGGGTCAATGTTACCAAGTATTAATATAGTGTATGTAAACTTCTGACCCACTGGGAATGTGATGAAATAAATTAAAGCTGAAATTATTTTTTCTCTTGACAGTTCACTTCCTTTTAAATTAAAGTGGTGATCCTAACTGACCAAAGAAGAGGAATTTTTACTCTTATTAAATGTCAGGAATTGTGAAAATGAGTTTACATACACCTTAGCCAAATACATTGACTCTTCCGACTTAACCAAATAGCTACAGGGTAACTACAGTTGAACTATTTGGCAGTCTTATAGCTTGGGGGTCTAAGTTTTTTTTTTCAGCCTCCTATTGGTTTCAGACTTGGTGCATCGGTACCACTTGCCGTGTGGTAGCGGAGAGTATAGTCTATGACTTGGGTGGCTGGAGCCTGACCCTTTTTTTTGAGCTTTCTTGGAAAGCGCCTGGAATAGCAGACCTGGATGGTAGGGAGCTTGCCCCAAGGGAAGTGCTGAGCTGTACGTGCTACCCTCTGTAATGCCTTGCAGTCAGATGCCAAGCAATTGCCATACCAAGCGGTGATGCAGCCAGTCAAGATGCTCTCATTGGTGTAGCTGTAGAACTTTTTAAGGATCTGAGGGCCCATGCCAAAACCTTTCAGCCTCCTGAGGGGGTAGAGGCATTGTCATGCCTTCTTCATTGCTGTTGGTGTGTGTGGACCATGATAGATCCTTAGTGATGTTGGATACTGAGGAACTTGAAGCTCTCGATCCGCTCCACTACTCTCCCGTCGATGTGAATAGGGGCTCGCTCGGCCCTCCATTTCCTATTGTCCACGATCATCTCCTTTTGTCTTGCTGACTTTGAGGGAGAGGATGTTGTCCTGGCACCACACTGCCAGGTGTCTGAAGACCTCCCTATAGGCGATCTCATCGTCGGTGATCAGGCCTACCACCGTTGTATCGTCAGCAAACTTAATGATGGTGTTGGAGTCGTGCACGCCCACACTGTCATGGGTGAACATGGAGTACTGGAGGATCTGCATGGCAGATGTGGTGTTGCCTACCCAGCAGTATACAACCCTGCATCCCACTGATGGCTTGCCTCTGAAGCTAAGCAGGTTCTGCTGGAAGAGTTGTTGGAGGTTCTGTAGGAGGCACTCTTTCCTCTGGTCAACAAAATATCCCAATGACCTAGGGCAGTGATTGGTGATATTGCTATTTTGTAGGGTGCCATCTGTCAGATGGGATGTTAAATGGGTGTCCTGGCTCTGCATGTCCACAGTTGTGGGTAAACAGAGTTCAGCAGGGGACTAAGCACGCACCCCTGAGGGACACCAGTGTTGAGGGTCAGCGTGGCAGATGTTGTCTATCCTCACCACCTGGGGATGGCCCGTTAGGAAGTCCAGGATCCAGTTGCAGAGGTGCTCAATCCCAGGGTTCTTAGCTTAGTGATGAGCTTTGAGGACACAATGGTGTTGATGTGATCTGTGACCAGCTTTTCAAAGCATTTCATGGCTACAGATGTGAGTGCTGTGGTGCGTTTGTAATTTAGACAGGATACCTGGGCATTCTTGGACACAGGGACTACTATGGTCTGCTTGAAACATGGATCAGGGAGAGGTTGAAAATGTCAGTGAAGATTCTTATATCAGTTACGGTAATGAAATGAAGCACAAGTTCGCAGCAGCTGGGTTTCCTTATTTATTCTCCGCTAGCACACAGCATACACAAGACCTCTCACCAGTCTCTGTTAGTGTGGGTTTTTCCAACCAACTCTTTCATTGTGCAGCAGGCAGGCAGCATGCTGGGTTACTGTATGGAAAGCAGCAGCAGCCTCTGTCTTGCATGGAGCGAAGGGTTGCATCCCAAGTGGCACATTATTCCCTAATGAAGTGCACTACTTTTGACCAGGGCCCGTTAGTAGTGCACTATATAGGGCAAGGCTCTTGAACCCTGTTCCTGGAGAGCTACTGCCCTGTAGGTTTTTGCTCCAATGCTAATCTAGCGTACCTGACATAATTAGCTGGTTGATAAGCTGAATCAGTTTAGTGAGAACTGGGGTTGGATTGAAAACCTACAGGAGGGTAGCTCTCGAGGAACAGGGTTGGAGAGCCCCGATGTCGCTAATAGGGTGACATTTGGGACAACCTAGGAGTTTGGGATTAATTAGCTGTGGTACAGTACTTTACTGTATATAGTACCCTCGTACCTAGCTGGCTAGCATTACTACCAGATGTTTTAAGTCAAACTTTCACTTTCCCTTATGCTTATGTTCTTTGGGCCTCTTAAAACCTCTTAAGGATCTGACCCTTTTCAATTTTCACCTAAAATGACATACCCAAATCTAACTGCATGTAGCTCAGGACCTGAAGCAAGGATATGCATATTCTTGATACCATTTGAAGGGAAACACTTTGAAGTTTGTAGAGATGTGAAATTAATGTAGGAAAATAGAACACATTAGATCTAGTAAAAGATAATAAAAAGTGAAAAAAAAAATGTTTTGTGCCATCTTTAAAATGCAAGAGACAGGCCATAATGTATTAGTCCAGCCCATGCACAATTTAGATTTTGGCCACTAGATGGCAGCAGTGTATGTGCAACGTTTTAGACTGATCCAATGAACCATTGCAGATCTGTTCAAAATGTTATCAAGATTGCCCAAATGTGCCAAATTGGTTTATTAATACATTTTCAAGTTCATAACTGAACTCTCCTCAAACAATAGCATGGTATTATTTCACTAATAGCTACTGTAAATTAGACAGTGCAGTTATATTAACAAGAATTTAAGCTTTCTGCCCATATCATATGTCTATGTTCTGGGATTTTTTTCTTCTTTTTTTTACTTGACTCATGCTAATCACATTAGCCTGCGTTAGCTCAACCGTCCCTGACCCCTTAGCTCAACTCACTACTGTGTGAAACTTAGTTGTTCAGGGGCACTTTTTTTGGGGGGGGGGTCGGGCATTTTAAATGATTTTACTCTTTGAATAATGAGGTTTTTTTTTGTATGTCCCTTTAGTCGAAATGCAAAAAATGACTGTTTCCTGTTTTGATTGGTCAAGAGTCTTCTCCGGGAGTTGACCAGAGCTATCCTCCCGATTTTCTGCTTACAAGCAAAAATTCATACAGGAAGTACCAGTGAAGAGCTCAATACGGAAGTGGCGCTGATCATGGACTTCAGGAAACAGAGGGCTGAACCTGCACCCATCCACATTGATGGGTCTATGGTGGTGTGGGTCAAGAGCTTCAAGTTTCTGTGTCCAGTAAGGAATTAACATGGTCCACACACACCAACACTGTTGTGAATAGGGCATGACAATATATCTTCTCCATCAGGAGGCTGAAAAGATTTGGCATGGGCATTCAGATACTCAATGTACTCCAGCTGCGCCATTGAGAGCACCTTGACTGGCTGCGCCACAGAAGGTGGTGTATACAGCCAGTACATCACTGGGGCCGAGCTCACTGCCATAGAAGACATCTATACCAGGCAGTGTCAGAGAAAGGCCCTAATAATTGTCAGGCTCTAGCCACTCAAGTCAGACTGTTCTCTCTGCTACCAACAGGATCCTGAATTGCGTTGACTATTTTTGCACTAACTCGTCTCATCACATATGCTGCTGCTGTTTTATTATCTATTCTGTTGCCGAGACTTTACCCGTACCTATATGTACATATCTACACTACATTACCAAATGTATGTGGGCACCTGCTCGTTTTTCATTCCAAAATCATGGACATTTTATAATGGAGTTGGTCCCCGCCTTTGCAGCTATAACAGCCTCCACGCTTCTGAAGTCTTTCCACTAGATGTTGGAACATTGCTGCGGGGCTAGCTTGCTTTCATTCAGCCTATGAGCATTAGTGAGGTTGGGCGATTAGGACTGACTGATAGTTGGAGTTCCAATTAATCTCAAAGGTGTTCGTATGGGGTTGAGGTCAGGGCTCTGTGCAGGTCAGTCAAGTTCGTCCACACCATTCTCGAAAAACCATTTCTGTATGGGCCTCGCTTTGTGCACGGGGGCATTGTCATGCTAAAACAGGAAAGGGCCTTCCCCAAACTATTGTCACAATGTTGGAAGCACAGAATCATCTTGAGTGTTATTGTATGCTGTAGTGTAAACATTTTCCCTTGCCGAGCCATGAATGACTCCCAGACCATTATTCCGCCTCCACCAAACTTGACAATTTTTACTTTGCATTGGGGCAGGAAGCATTTTCCTGGCATCTGCCAATCCCAGATTCGTCCATCGGACTACCATACGGTGACACGTGATTCATCAATCCAGAGAGCGTGTTTCGATTGCTCCAGAGTCCAATGGCGGTGAGCTTTACACCACTCCAGCCAACCCTTGGCATTGCACATGGTGATCTTGGCCGAGCAGCCACACACGAGGCTATTGGAGCCATGTCATGAAGCTCCCGACGAACAGTTCTTGTGCTGAGGTTGTTTCCAGAGGCAGTTTGGAACTCTAATTAGTGTTGCAACCGAGGACCCATTCTGTGAGTTTGTTGCCTACCACTTCGCAGCTGAGCCGTTGTTGCTGCTAGACGTTTCCAGAAATTTGACAAACTGACTTGTTGGAAAGGTGGCATCCTATGATGGTGCCACATTGAAAGTTGGTGAGCTTTTCAGTAAGGCCAATGGAGATTGCATAGCTGTGTTCTCGATTTTTATACACGTCAGCAAAGGTGTGGCTGACATAGCCGAATCCACATAATTTGTGTGTGTATATATAATGTACCTCTGCACATTGAAAGTTAATGCTACTCAATTTTCAAAAATGTCTCCCTGCATTGTTGGGAAGGGCTCGTAAGCGTTTCACTGCTAGTCTCCAACTGTTGTTTTATGAAGCATGTGACAAATAACATTGGAGTTTTGTCTAACCGTGGAAGAGAAGTCAGATTTTTGCCAGGATAGAACTGATTCTGATACAAAGGTTTTCTGGTGAGTATTGCATTGATCTGTGTCAGATCTTGTAGAAACTCCAAATAGAAATGAAGTGGGGAAAATAGCATACCGATGTCGGGGCAGAATGAAGAGAAATGTGCAGCAGTTGCTGAATGCACCTTTTTAAAAATATTTTTATATATAAACTATATTCAAATGTAAAAAAGAAATTCAGAGGTAACAATGTCACAAAGATAATGTAAATTGCATCTTAAACAAAGCTTTTTCATTGTTTTAAAATAGGCCTACAAATGTTTTGCTTGGCTGAAACATGACTTTATACTTTGCTGTATGCTAGGGTATTGGACATACACTGTCTCCCCTCCTCATTTCAATTTTAATCATCCATCTCTACCCATCAGGGCCCCGGAAGAGTCCGAGGTTTTGAGAGGACACACTAACTCAGTGTTACAGCGGGTGTATTTGAGGACTCAGGCTGATCTGCTTGAATCTCAGAGATTGACATTCCAGTGGGGATAAAGCAAGCATGGTAAACGCACACTAGTTTTGGGTTTGAAAAATACCTATTTTGCCTTCGGGAAGTATTCATACAATTTCCACATTTTGTTATGTTACAGCCTTATTCTAAAATGTATCATCAATCTATACACAATACCCCATAATGACAAAGCAAAAACTGTTTTTTAGAAATTTTTGCAAATGTATTAACTGAAATCACATTTACATAAGTATTGAGACCCTATACTCAGTACTTTGTTGAAGCACCTTTGGCAGCTATTTACAGCCTCTTCTTCTTGGGTATGACGCAACAAGACTGGCACACCAGTATTTGGGGATTTTCTCGCATTCCTCTCTGCAGATCCTCTCAAGCTCTGTCCGGTTGGATGGGGAGCATTGCTGCACAGCTATTTTTAGGTCTCTTCAGAGATGTTCGATCAGGTTCAAGTCCGGGCTCTGGCTGGGCCACTCGAGGACTGTCAGACTTGTACCGAAGCCACTCCTGCATTGTCTTGACTGTGTGCTTAGGGTCGTTGTCCTTTTTGGAAGGTGAACCTTCACCCCAGTCTGAGTGCTCTGGAGCAGGCTTTTATCAAAGATCTCGCTCTACTTTTCACTGTTCATCTTTGCTTCGATTCTGACTAGTCTCCCAGTCCCTGCTGCTGAAAAGAGTGACCATCAGGTTCATGGTCACATCCCTGACCAAGGCCCTTCTCCCTTGATTGCTCAGTTTGGCTGGGCGGCCAGCTCTAGGAAGAGTCTTGGTAGTTCCA
Source organism: Oncorhynchus masou masou (assembly GCF_036934945.1). Lineage (NCBI taxonomy): Eukaryota > Metazoa > Chordata > Actinopteri > Salmoniformes > Salmonidae > Oncorhynchus > Oncorhynchus masou. The sequence goes on from NC_088213.1 coordinate 48,743,520, forward strand.
AACCAGTTCCATTTAAGAATGATGGAGGCCACTGTTCTTGGATCTTCAATGCTGCAGAAATCTGTGCCTCGACACAATCCTCTCTCTGAGCTCTATGGACAATTCCTTCAAACTCATGGCTTGGTTTTTGATCTGACATGCACTGTCAACTGTGTGCCTTTCCAAATCATGTCCAATCAATTGAATTTAACACTGGTGGATTCAAAGTTGTCGAACATCTGAAGGTTGATCAATGGAAACAGGATGCACTTTAGCTCAATTTCGAGTCTCATAGCAAATGGTCTGAGTACTTAAGGTATTTCTGTTTTTTTGTTTTTACATTTGCAAAAATCTGAACTTGTTTTCACATTGTCATTGTGGTATTGTGTGTAATCAATTTTAAATAATGCTCTAACGTAACAATGTGGAAAAATTCAAGGGGTCTGAATACTTTCCGAAGGCATTGTATGTGAGCCTCAGTAAATGTAACACCACCAATTAATATATTTAAGTCATTGCATTTGCAACTTGACTCTTGTTAGATGAAATGAGTAAGAGACTATTACTTTGTCATGGGTTGGGTGTTACTCCTGAGGTAGAGAAATTGACCAGTGGTCCCTTTAAAAAAAAATGTAAAGTCCATGTTTCATGTTGGACTAACTCTCTCTATACGTCTTGGTTTCCTGTCTAGTTTGTCAGTGGAGGATTGTGTTGGGAGAGTTTAATGTCTTTTTACTTCAGGCAGTTGTCTGGCCTAATATACAGTATTTGTGTCTAGCTTTGGGGGCCTAGTGTTCACGGTGGGTTGGTGGGCGGTGGTGCTAGGGTTTGAATAGTCTGGTCTGTTTCCCTCACACAGTAGTGGGGCTGTGAAACACCTGAGTCGGATAGGAACGGCAGCGTGGCAGGAATGCCCCCTTGTGCCAACCACAACTGGCATCAGAAGGGGACGGGGCTTGTCCAACCATGGAGCGACGCTACGATATTAACAGGCACTGAATGCATGTGGGCTGGCGCCCACACTTACTTTCCACAGCGTGTGTCTGTCTCTCTGTTGCTCCATTGTTGCCTCTTGGTCTCTCTCTACCCCTTTCTACTTCATCTTAATTTCTTATGCATTTCTTTAACTTGAGGTCCATATCTTAAAATATCTGTACTTACATAGCATGGGAACTGTTGCATGATATATCATATGCAGTTAAGCAACTTGTAATGAATCTACTCCATTTTACATTTTAGTCATTGAGCAGACACTCTTATCCAGAGCGACTTACATCCCTGTCTGTCCTACTAAGCCCTAAAGCCACCCATTTAGACTATGGTCTGTATAAGTTCCTACGAGGAGGAAGTCTCCTTGCCTAATGGGATCTATTAAACAAAAGTGGAAGAAGATTTCTTATTCTTAACCCCCCCCCACCTCTTCTTTCTACACTTTTTTTTCCCACCTCAGTCTCTCCATCTTAATTTCCTCTGTTCCACAACACCCATGCCAACGGAACCGCATGGTTAATTAACTCATTCTGCATACTCAATTGTAGAAAAAGTTGCCTTAAGTTCTGTTTTCATGTTCCCTTTTAACACAACGTGTTATTGTTTTCTACTGCCTTGACACCAGTGATACTGCTGCGAGGAGAGCCTTTTCTTACCTGTTCCAGTACTTATTAATGGAAACATTGGTTTGCTGCCTGATTAGCCTTTCTCTGTTTCTCCCACTAATTTATATTGGCAATTTAAGCTTTGGCCTCTCTTTGAATTGTTTGAATTCAATGGAGAGGCTGCATTTGCATCAATTCCTGCATAAATGAAGGCTAGATAGATAGATAATAACTGAGGAACCTGATGCAGAGCAGGTACAACACTTGGCTCTTTAATTTCTCAGGGAATAATTAGGCTATCATGGGGAATGCTTTAGCACCAGGATAATGGGGGTTGTGAATATCCAGCTTCAACCCCCTTCCATAATCATCCTGCCCTATGCTCCTCCTCATCCCCCTTCACTCCTTCCTTGCCCCCATCACCATTTCCCAGACCACTAACTCAATGAAATGGTTGTTTCTGTCCCCCGTCTCCCTTGCAGTCACAGGCAATTAGCGCCCGTTAAAACAGTCCGCAGGACGGTTGCCGAGAGTGGGTATACGACCCTCGCACTACTCCTCCCACAGTTCTCTAATATTACCCTGGGCTACCATGAAAGAACCATGGTAGGGGGTGGTTTGTGGGGAAAAGGCGGGGTCTGTTTCTGGACCCTGGCACGTGCTACACTACTGAGCACAAAGCACCTCTTTTACTTGGGATCTGATGCACATATGGAAACATTTTCTTAAACGCCCCCCAAGCAAACCCTCTTTTCTTCCCCTTGAGTGCAGGTTTCCCCTCGCCTCCACTGCTCACTATCTACTTGAGGATAATTTGGGGGGCAGTGTACTACCTGGGAAAGGTTCTCACTCCCTCCCCTTGTACCACAGAACCCTACTCATGCACCCTACTGCCTCAATGTCTGCTCATTCACTTACAGGGCCTTGCCCTCCAGCTGCAGGAGTAGCGTGAGGAAGCCTAATTGTACCTGTCAATACTGCTGATGAGGGCTTCCGGTTAGGACTGGCTTTGTCTGGCAATACCAGCCAGTCTAATCCAATGAGACGAGTATGACTGTTGCTGTTAGAATCTGACATGAGTACCTTAGGTCAGTCCTTACCTGAGATTCTTGCAAAGGTACACCTTGCTGTCAGGCAGCAGCAGACCATTGGATAACACAAACATAAATTAGTTACTGCTTCACAAAAAGACTTCAGGTTAGGTTCCTCCTTGCATTCCTTGCCTTAGTTCAAGATTGGTTCCTTGCATTCAGGATCAACATTCAGTAAAGTTTGCTTACTTCTCCATAATTGGATTAGTATAAGCACAACACTAGATGAACATCAGTACAACAGTAATACAACATTAGTGTGACATCATCTCGGAGCAGAGACCTTTGACTGCACAGCTGGGTGCAGATAACAGCACAGCTTGGATGTTTATTTTTCCCCCACTGCATTCCAGCTTTTTATTTATAATCGCAATGATATCCAACTCCGGAGGTTACTTCTATAAAAGGACATTTTGCAAACTCGCTAAAAAAGGAGGGTTTGCATGCTACATTTTCCAGAGATGTAACCTTTAGATTTCCAGTAGAGACATCGATCACACAGAAGTAATTGTGAGTTTGGCAAGGGTCAAAGATTGCGAGATACATGACTGGGCACCGTAGCGAAGCTCGGCAACATCCGAATGCTGCAAATGGAAAGCTGTGAAGCTCCTTCAGTGGGGCTCTGCTTGTTGATCTTCCATGTATGTCATGGGGTTTAGGGTTTGAAACTGTGGTCGGGGATTAACTGTACTTCCATATTATTCACATAGTCAAAGCTGGAATGTTGCCCAGTGGAGAAGGGGAAACTGGCTAAATGAATTTGAATAATCCTTCTATGTAGAGGTAACAGTGCTTATCCAGAGGCTCAACAAATGTTTATCTGCTTTTAAATAATATAATCTACTACAACACAATTAAACTCTACAACATCAACAGTATTGCAGAACATATAGACCAGAACAATATAGCAGTGTCCTCATCTGAATATGAGCCAGTCTAACTATACTGGTAGCTGGTCAGATAAACACATTAAACAGATACTCGTCAGACTCCCGTTCATAGATCCTGAAAGTACTTCCCATTTTTCAGTTTGGAAAGACTGTTGAAGTAGGAGTGGATGGGCTAGCTGGGCCAGCCGCAAAGTCAAATTAGCCTTTTGGTCTTATAAGGCATAATGTTAGCAGTGTGGTTATGTTTAAAATCAGATTTTATGACTTTGTAGCTAGGCTGGCTAGTGACCAACCTGTAGGCCTCCAGGACAAGATTCATCCCAATAAATGACCACCTGCAAGAAGAGGCTACGCCCAACCTGTGGAGAGTTTCTACCCTTTAACCTCTGCAGATGTCTAATAACCAACTTAACCCTCCAAGACATTTATGCTGTTTGTAAAAGGGTGGTCATTATATACTTTGGATTCAATTATGCTGACCGCTGGGGGTAGTCACCTAAGGGCATTTCACACCAAGCTCTGGAGTCATCTGACTTATGTTTTACTCCTCCACCAAACCTCGACTGAACAATTCCTCCCTCAACTTGAAGAAGACTGAACAATTTGATCCCGTTTGTTATCTTAAGATCTACCATTGGTGATTCGTTTCCTAGGATAGAGCTCTGCTAAAGACAAATGAGTCCCCCCCAAAACCCTTGAATAAGTAGGTGTTCTAAAACTTTGGACCGGTTGTGTAAGTATTCAGACACTTTACTCAGTACTTTGTTAAAGCACCTTTTGACAGCAATTACAGCTTTGAGTCTTCTCTGGTGTGACGCGTCAAGCTTGGCACACCTGTACTTGGAGTTTCTCCCATTTTTTTTCTTCTCTGCATATCATCTCAAGCTCTTTAGTTGGATGGGGAGCGTTACTGCACAGCTATTTTTAGGTCTCTCCAGAGATCAGGTTCAAGGCCAGGCTCTGGCTGGGCTACTCAAGAACATTCAGAGACTTGTCCCGAAGCCACTCCTGGGTTTGTCTTGGCTGTGTGCTTAAGGTCATTGTCCTGTTGGAAGGTGAACCTTCGCCCCAGTGTGAGGTATTGAGTGCTCTGGAGCAAGTTTTCATCAAGGATCTCTCTGTACTTTTCTCTGTTCATCTTTCCCCCAATCCTGACAGTCTCCCAGTCTCTCCACTGAAAAACATCCCCACAACATGACACTGCCGCCACCATGCTTCACCGTAGGGATGGTGCCAGGTGTCCTCCAGACTTGACTCTTGGACTTAAGGCCAGTGTTCAATATTGGTTTCATCAGACCAGATAATCTTACTTTTCATGGTCTGAGAGTCTTTAGGTGCCCTTTGGCAAACTCCAAGTGGGCTGCAATTAGCCTTTTACTGCAGAGTGACTTCTGTCTAGGCACTACCATATTGGCCTGATTGCTAGAATGCTGCAGAGATGGTTGTGGAGAACCTTCCAGAAGGAAATCTCCTAACCAAGACCATTCTCCACCGATTGCTCAGTTTGGCCGGTCAGCCAGCTCTAGGAAGAGTTTTGGTGGTTCCAAATTTCTTCCATTTAAGAATGATGGAGCTCACTGTGTTCTTGGACCTTCATTGCTGAAGACATATTTTTTTTTAGTACCCTTCCCCAGATCTGTCCCTCGACACGATCCTGTCTTGGAGCTCTACGGACAATTCCTTCGACCTCATGGCTTGTTTTTTTTTTTTTCTCTGACATGCACTGTCAACTGTGGGACCTTTATATAGACAGGTGTGTGCCTTTCCAAATCATGTCCAATCAATTGAATTTGTCATAGCAAAGGTTCTGAAAATATATATATTTTTTCTCTAAACCATTTCTTTGCTTTGTCATTATTGCTGAATGGGTGTAGAGAAAGAAGAGCTCTACAGTTGATACCAAGAGGTCCACCGATTATGATTTTTCAATACTGATTTATTGAAGGACCAAAAAAAGCAGATACCAATGAATTGGCCTATTTTTTTTTTTAAATATTTTTTAAATATATTTTTATTTATTATAAATATATTTGTAATTATGACTTCTCACAAATAAGACACCTTGGTGCCGTAATAGTCCCACACTGGTGCTCTGCTTTTCTCTGCCATCTGTTAAAATGAATATATTTATACACACAGCTCTCTGAAGTGACAAGGATACTGAATCCGCTTCAGTATGGAGATCCATACTCTCAACTGTTTGAATAATAAAAAACTAGAGTTTAAGTTACCTGTGAATGTTGAAAACAAACTGTAATTTCTATATGCAGTAAGTCGTATTTTAATATTGGTTATGGTAAGAATTGACGACAAAGTGAGCCATAATTCCCCTGACACCTTCCAGTAAAATCTGAAAAGCAGTTCATTCATTCCATAGGATATTTTTAGATTCACTTCGAACAAGGTCTGTGTTTCATGTAGGCTTACACCACCTTGCCAGTTTGATAACTGTGTAGATATCCATAAGACAAGGTAACTCTGCTCAATTTTGGCTAAACATAAGCAAATATTGTTTTTGTTTTTAAGCGTGTATTTATTAAAATATGTTGACAAACGTTAACTTTTATCCTTGTGAGATTTACACGAGTATCAAAAAACCTCGGCGGTTTAAGCCTGCACTAAACACAGACCTTATTTGAAGTAGATCAAGACGTTCCCTAGACATGAACGGTAAAATAAGGAACACCTTTCATGTTCAGCCTCAAGGAATTATGATGCATCGACTATTTCTCTCTACCATTTGTATTTCTTATAGGCACTTTAGTATTGCCAGCCTAAATCTTGGGAGTTGATAGGCTTGAAGTCATAAACCGCACTGAATCAAGCATTGCTCAGAGCTGCTGGCAAACGCAGTAAAGTGCTGTTTGAATGAATGCTTGCGAGCCTGCTGCTGCCTACCACCGCTCAGACTGCTCTATCAAATCAGACTTAATTATAATAAAACGCACACATGGTCATCAATATGGTCAAATACTGGGGCGGCAGGGTAGCCTTGTGGTTAGAGCGTTGGACTAGCAACGAAGGTTGCAAGTTCAAATCCCCGAGCTGACAAGGTACAAATCTGTCGTTCTGCCCCTGAACAGGCAGCTAACCCACTGTTCCTAGGCCGTCATTGAAAATAAGAATTTGTTCTTAACTGACTTGCCTAGTTAAATAAAGGTTAAACAATTTTTTTTATCGGAAACTACCATATCGCAAACAAAACGTTTATTCTTTCTGTGAAATTCGGAATCTTTCCGTATTTTATGGAACGGGCGGCAACCCTAAGTCTAAATATTGCTGTTACATTGCACAACCTTCAATGTTATGTGATAAATATGTACAATTCTGGCAAATTAATTACGGTCTTTGTTAGGAAGGAATGGTCTTCACACATTTCTCAATGAGCCAGGCGGCCCAAACTGCTGCATTTACCCTGACTCTGCTTGCACTGAACGCAAGAGAAGTGACACAATTTCCCAAGTTAATATTGCCTGCTAACATTTTATTTTAACTAAATATGCAGGTTTAAAAATATATACTTCTGGGTATTGATTTTAAGGCATTGATGTTTATGGTTAGGTACATTTGTGCAATGATTGTGCTTTTTATGCAGATGCGCTTTTATTAAATCACCTGTTTGGCAAAGTTGAATTAGGCGGTGAGTTGATGATAGATAAACAGGCACCGTATTGATTATATGCGACGCAGGACAAGCTAGTTAACTATACATGGTTGATGACATCATTAGGTTAACTAGTGATTATGTGAAGATTTTTTTTTTTTAATAAGATCCGTTTAAGGCGAGCTAGCAATTTACCTTGGCGCCTTGCAGCAGCAAGGTCCTTTTTGATGCTGCACTTGCGTAACAGGTGCTCAGCCTGCCATGCAATCTCCTTGTGGATTGCAATGTAATCAGCCATAATCGCCGTCAAAATACCGATTTGTTATGAAAACTTAATCGGCTGTAGTTGGTACCAAATCATTCAAAGGCCATTTTCTCAAAAGTGATGATGCAACTTTGCCAACTTTCAGAGCCTAATTACTTTCCCATTGTTCCTCAAATGCAGTGTATGTATGATATGCCATTTGTAGCTGTGTCTCTGCTTTTATCTGATTTTTGCTACATAAGACTGAATCAAAGTGGTTGTTCACATATATAGTAAAAAATAATATCTGATATGTAACTGTATCAATTTCAGGAAGTGTCTGGTGTAGGTGTAATGTGGGCAACATCACTTCACTTTAGAAAATGTGCGATCCTTCAGCGGATCCTTCAGCACATTTTTATAAATGTCACTTTTTTTTATAAAGCACATAACCCACCATGGTCGAATATGATATGTCACATTTGACGTTGATTGTCAGTTGTGCCAAATTTATGAACCCTTTATAAAGCATGACATACGGTTATAGATGCTTATGAAGGCTTTATGAAGCCTTTATAAGCTGAACGTCATTTAAAGCAGGACCCATAATGTCATTATGTTAACAGATGTAAATCCACTTCACCTACGGTAGTTCAATAACCCCTTTTTTTCAAACTCAAGGTGTCATGTCATAGCTGACACCCCATCTTTCTGCAGACGTCTTTGAATCTTAATTCGGAGCAGATATTTAGTTTTTGGAGAACATGAGCATGAACTGAGGGAGGTTTTACCGTAATACTGTTACCAAACTTTGTTTTATTTGTTTTTATTTAACTAGGCCAGTCAGTTAAGAACAAAATTCTTATTTACAATGACGGCCAAACCCGAAAGTCGTGCTTGTGCATAGAGTTGTTGGGTTTGTTAAACTTTTGAAGTCTTTTTTTTTTTTTTTTGGCATACATTTTAACATAAAATATCGGAGTCAAAGAGCTATTCTATTAACATGGAATTGCCCTGTAGCAGCTTTTCCTCCCTGTTCCCGCCCTCCCTCCTTGCCTTGCTCACTCCCTCCAGAGGACAGGGGTCTTGGTCGCTGGCCTCTGCAGCTCTGTTTGTTTGTGGGAAAATTCCTGGTTGGTCCGTGAGAGACCCCCGCTCTGGACACATTTGTCCCTGGGGGTCTCCCGGCTCGGAGATGCTGAGCCCCACCAGAGCTCTAGGGTCCTTCTTCCAAAAGTCACTGCGGGTGGCGGGCAGCTCCAGCACTATCCACTGCTTCCAAAAAATCCTCCCCCAACCTTACCAAGCCAATTACGTATCCAGGGCGATTTATTTTTTAGTTCTCTCACGCCACTGCAAAGAAATGAGAAACTCAATCAAAACAAAAGGGGAGCCGCTGAGATAAAGCAGCCTAGCAAAAACAGTTCTCCCCAAATAAATCACCTCAGATTGAGGGCCAAGATCGAGATCTTGATGTGACACAGGGTTTGGAGAACAGGCCGAACAAAAATATAAACACAATATGCAACAATTTCAAAGATTTTACTAATTTAAAGTTAGTTCATATAAGGAAATCAGTCAATTGAAATGAATTAGGGCCTAATTTATTGATTTCAAATGACTGGGAATACAGATATGCATCTGGTTACAGATAATATATTTTTTTTAATGGTAGGTGCGTGGATCAGAATCAGTCAGTATCTGGTGTGACCACCATTTGCCTCATGCAGTGCTACACATCTCCTTCGCATGAAGTTGATTATGCTGTTGATTGCTGCCTGTGGAATGTTGTCCCACTCTTCAATGGTTGTGCGAAGTTGCTGGATATTGGCAGGAACTAGAACACCTGGTCGTACATGTCGATCCAGAGCATCCCAGACATGCTCAATGGGTGACATGTCTGAGTATGCAGGCCATGGAAGAACTGGGACATTTTCAGCTTCCAGGAATTGTGTACAGATCCTTGCGAAATGGGGCTGTCTGTTAACATGAGGTGAATGGCACCTTGATGCCTTGATAAAATGTGATTGTGTTCGTTTTCCGTAGCTTTAACCTGCCCATACCATAACCCCACTGCCACTATGGGTCATCTGTTCACAACGTGGCCTTAAGTATACCTCCCACAATTTGATTATGCTATTGTGCATAACACTTTTTCACAGCACATTACTTAACACTAGTGAGACTCACCTAGCCTATGGTAGGCCTACAGTATATCTAAAAATGTTTTTCATCTCTGCATGTACTGTTAAAACTTTAAAAAAAAATGGATCTAACTTGTTTGGCATCAACTGAAAACATTAATCCATAACTCTGCCAAGCCTACAAGCAAAGATGAATTTGTGTAGGCCATCAACGTTTTGGCTTGAGAAACTGACGATACAACAATGCAACAAATATATTGAACATTTCAGCAAGGTTTCACCCGTGGTCGTGGAGCTAGGGGGAAGTGCAACTAAAATGTTGCTTAAATACATTTGCATTTTGAAAGTATTCATGAAAACATATAAAGATGTTGATGAACAATACTGTATATGCGTCTTTTAGAAATGTATCAATCAGTACCTATTATAAGGTTGATTTGATTATGTGGATTATAATAAATTGAAATATTTGTAGGGGGTTGATGCATTTTTCATCATAAGGTCTGTGATATTGATGCAATACAACAATGTATCAGGTGAACTTTTGGTCTGATAATTGCCCCATCCAAGTTCTCTTTCAATTGCTACAGTGTGCAAAGGGTGGCTACTTTGAAGATTCTCAGATATATATAGATATATACAGTGCCTTGCGAAAGTATTTGGCCCCCTTGAACTTTGCGACCTTTTGCCACATTTCAGGCTTCAAACATAAAGATATAAAACTGTATTTTTTTGTGAAGAATCAACAACAAGTGGGACACAATCATGAAGTGGAACGACATTTATTTGATATTGCAAACTTTTTTAAACAAATCAAAAACTGAAAAATTGTCCGTGCAAAATTATTCAACTCTAACAAACGTTTACAGATGCACAATCGAGAGCATCCTGTCGGGCTGTTATATCTTCCTCTTTCTTAAATGAGTAAAGGAGTTCTGTCTTCACCTGATACATTCGGAAGTCAACTCAAATCGTCTGCCCCAAGGAAAAATACTTGAAATATCTTCAGATGTAAAAAGAACAGTCTTCACTATCTAAGGAAGTCTCGAGCTATTGTTTGCCTGAGGTAGAATATCTCATGATAAGCTGTAGACCACACTACCTACTGAGAGTTTCTGTATTCTTTGTAGGTGTTTACATACCACTACAGTCAGAGGCTTGCACCAAGACAGCATTGAATGAACTGCATTCTGCCATAAGCAAACAAGAAAACGCTGACCCAGAGGCGACGCTCCGAGTAGCCGGGGATTTTAATGCAGGGAAACAAATCAATTTTACCAAATTTCTATCGGCATGTTAAATGTGCAACCAGAGGAAAAATAACTCTGGGCCACCTATACTCCATACACAGATGCATACAAAGCTCTCCCTCACCCTCCATTTGGTAAATCTGACCATAATTCTATCCTCCTGATTCCTGCTTACAAGCAAAAATGAAACTAGGGAGCACTAGTGACGAGATCAATTATATTGGTCAGATGAAGCAGATGCTAAGCTACATGACTGTTTTGCAAGCACAGACTGGAATATGTTCTGGGATTACTCCGATGGCACTGAGGAGTACACCACATCAGTCATTGGCTTCATCAATAAGTGCATTGACGACGTCGTACATACCCAAACCAGAAGTCATGGATTACAGGCAGCATCTGCACTGAGCTAAAGGCTTGAGCTGCCGCTTTGAAGGAGATGGACTCTAACCCAAAATCTTAAGAAATCTGCTATACCCTCTGACGAACCATCAAATGGGCAACGCATCCATACAGGACTTAGATCAAATCGTACTACACCAGCTCTGATGCTCGTCGGGGGAAGCACAGCCGAAAGCTGCCCAGTGACACGAGCCTACCAGACGAGCTAAATTACTTCCATGCTCGCTTCAAGGCAAATAACGCAAACATTCACGAGAGCACCAGTTGTTCCGGAAGACTGTGATCACACACTCCGCAGCTGATGTAAGACCTTTTCTGAACAGGTCAACATTCACAAGGCCGCAGGCCCAGACGGATTACCAGGACGTGTACTGTGATCATTCACTGACCAACTGGCAAGTGTTTTCACTGACATTACCAACCTCTCCCTGTCCGAGTCTGTAATACCAACATGTTTTAAGCAGACCACCATAGTGCCTGTGCCCAAGAACACAAAGGTAACCTGCCTAAATGGCTACCGACCAGTAGCACTCACATCTGTAGCCATTAAAGATACCAAAAACAAGTCCATTCAACGCTGCTGATTTGTGCGTTTTAGAAAAAGAGTGTAGACTAGATGAATGCCAATGCTTTTAGTTGTTGATGTCCTTGACTAAGTTTGCTAGCAAACTTTCTCGCATGGGCAACAATGAACCAGCTATGTTAGCTAGCTAGTTAACGTGCCCCTACTACATCTAGGCTCCATATTGAATTTTAATTGTCTCAGGCCAGTTGCACAATGTATGATTTTTTTTTTTTTTTTTTCGATCAGAATCGTTATTATCATTGGCCTGTACAGAGAATTGAATAACAAAATAATAATCTACATCGCTTTTTAGCTAGCTAGCTACTGCAGGACAACAACACGTCAAAACCAGAAGCCAATGCCGAAACAGATTTTTGTTGTGATTTGATTGGTGTGATGCTAAATCCAAACTGTCCCTCCTTGGGGGGTGTTTTGCTGTGACCGGACCACCCACTGTTGAGCTCAGTGCAACACTGATTGGCTTTTTTTTTTTGTAATTTTGTTTTTATCAACGGACCCATAATGCTTGCTGGCATCAATCAATCAATCAATCAATCAAATGCTACAGCGGTAACGTGTCACTCTTTTTGTCCAGACAGCATGAGATACACAGGCTTCTCATACTGAGAGGTGCTGTTTCCCTCACTCGGATGATTTCTCCAGTGAGATCGATTCAGCCAATTGTGAATTGAAGCAAAATCATAAACACAGAGACTAAAGACATTTTATCATTTGTAAAAAAATTTATTGGTACATTTTTGGGGGACGCCTGGCTTTCCTTGCCATCCATGAGTACAGTCCACTGATCACATGTCATCAGAGCGGCACAACCTTCATGTGTGGCAATACAAGTAAGGAGATTAGATAATCAGTAAAAGGGATTCAAATGAGGGATTTAATAGTTAAATTGGAAGTATATGCTACAACGACCAAGAGCGAACAGGTAGGTTGCTACTTAATAATCTGATTATTTGTGACTTTAGGACAGGGAGGAAAAAGTGCTTGCAGCCTCAACCTAGATAGCTAGCTAGGCTAATTTAACAGTAGGATGCAATATGCATAAATACGGTGAAGACGGGTACAACGTAATCCAGGGATGGGGAACTTTGTTGGGGGTGGCAGCAACAAAATGGCAGCTTTTTTATTTTTACCCCCCGGCGGTCAGTAATTTGGCCCCACGAGTTGCCTATCCCTGACGTAATCATGTTGTATGATAAATAACCTAGAAGTTATTTTACTAGCTGAAGTCAGCTTTGCTGTCTCGCTCTCCCACCCTCCTTGCTCCCGTGTCACTCTCACAGTACATACACCGCAAGGCCCCTCTGCCTACTAGATCATCTCTCCCTCACACTTTATCAGCTCTGGGTAATGAAGTAGCTTACAATTTTACTTTTCTGCTGCTTCCCTCACTCGGATCGGACAGGTGTAGATCCGACCAGGTCTATGCGGAACTGGTCTAGTTGTCTTTGGGTCTGAAACTGTTCTCATATATTTAAAAATGTATTTATGCATATCGGGTTTGGGTGGGAAAGCTCCAAGTCCATTTCGGAACAGGTTAAACTTTTTTTGGACGCGTGAAGACCTTTACTTGAGAGGCCCAACAAAACAATCCCAGTCACAACAAACAATCCCAGGAACATCAATTGCTGTCAGAAGGGTGGGTGCATTTTATGTGTCTTTTGCCAAGTAAAAAAGCAATGAACTACAATAACTGTTGGAATTTAATTTTCCCGCTGTACCGTAACCGAACTGACCCCAAAACCGCAATACGTACCAAACCGTGGGTTTGGTGAACCGTTACACCCCTGGTTGTCATCCACGGTGCCTTTTCCATCGGGAAACGCTGCAGATGACACCACCCAAATGGCAAGAGCGATTAGACCCTTTATCCCCCTGCTACCGTTTACAAAAACCTACTCGCTGAATGACAAACCGTGTGGTTGGCAACAACCAAGCATTCAACGGAGCTATGAAAAGAGCTCTTTATTTTGAGGGCCCTGCTGAAATGAGGCATTTTGCTTTCCTCCCTGGTGAGGCAGATTGAACTCTCCAGGTTTGCGCTGGTAGTGCACTTCAAATGGACTGTTGAAAAGCAGAATGTTTATTTGTGCTGGGCTTTCAGCCAGCCCCTTTCCCAAACCCATCATTACCACCGAGTATGTACACACACACACACACACACACACACACACACACACACACACACACACACACACACACACACACACACACACTGGTGGTGTTACTACTCTAATCACCCCATTACAACCCCTGTGACCTTGCCCCCTCTCTTCCCATCTTCACTGGACTGGAAAAACAGCATAAGGTGAAAGAAATATGGTGGATATAGGAATTGCATCTAGGTTATGCTGCCCTCCCATCTGTTGATGGATGTAGTTTTGAAGTGTTTAATTGTAAATCATCCAAAATAATGCAGACTCATCAAAAGTGCCATTCTTAGATACAATGTGCATAATGTATGACTGGGTTCACATTGCTTTGATTTAGTGTGCATCTATAGGACAGACCACATTAATGTTATACTGGAGATCTGTATTCCATTAGCAACTGTCAGTCAGTCTCATTCTCCTCAATTTTAGGACGTGCTTGACTACAGCTAAGTTGTAGAGTGGCGTGTTGTTTTTAGTTGCGCTCTGCTCGGTGCATAAATGGTAATAAGATCTGCTATCAGCATCCAGGAAGTCCGGAGGTAAACAAATGCCAAGTGCCAAGCCGTCAGACAAAAATGATTGGGCTGTGTCATAGCAACTACAGAGAGCAGAGTGTGTGTGTGTTTGAATGGTCTGTCCTGTCAGCGAGGACAAACCGATAACCTTTAAGGTACTGTTCTGTGTGTGAGCCAAACTCTCATTCTCCGTAGAGCCTCTCATACTGAACAAAATAAAGCAGTTGAACTACATAGCTACCCGAGACTGACTCTCTCCTCCCATCCCCCTCTTTCTAGCTCTCCCTCCCTCCCTCGCTCTGACTAACTGTTTAATATTATATAGGACCTAGGCCTATTGCATACAGTATTTACTCAAGGAAGGTGATATAGGCCTTCATGATATAATCCTTTTGAAGCCTGCCTCATCCCTCCTCCCTTCCCACTCTGTGGGGGGTCTTCAACAGCAGGCACTGGGATTAATGCTGTGATGTTGCGTGAGGAGAGAAAAATATGTGTCGGGAGGGACAGGATGAGAGACTGGGAGAGTGAAAGAGGATGGGGAGAGTGGGAGAGGCAAGCAAGACAGACTGGGAGAGTGAGCGAGAGGTGTGTACAGACACACACAGAGAGAGACAAACATACAGAGTGAAACCGTATGAACGAGAGCCCTATAGAGAAACTGTCTTCACTGGCATTTTTTACCTCTCCCTGACTGAATCTGTAATACCAACATGTTTGAAGCAGACCACCATTGTCTCTCTGCCCAAGAACACCAAGATAATAGTTATTTAGGCAGGTTAACTCGTAGCACTCACGTCTGTAGCCATGAAGTGCTTTGAAAGGCTGGGAAGTGCTCACATCAACACCATTATCCGAGAACATAGACCCACTCCAATTTGCATACCGCCCCAACAGATCCACACTGCCCTTTCACACCTGGACAAAAGGAATACCTATGTGAGAATGCTATTCATTGACTCAGCATTCAACACCATAGTGCCCTCAAAGCTCATCACTAAGCTAAGGACCCTGGGACTTAACACCTCTCTCTGCAACTGGATCCTAGACTTCCTGACGGGCCGCCCCCAGGTGGTAAGGATAGGTAACAGCACATCTGCAATGCTGATCCTCAACACGGGGGCCGCTCAGGGGTGCGTGCTCAGTTGCCTCCATTTTCAGCCATAACTGCATGACTCCAACACCATCATTAAGTTTGCCGGCGACACAACCGTGGTAGGCCTGATCACCGACAACAACGAGACAGCCTATAGGGAAGAGCTCAGAGACCTGGCAGTGTGGTGCCAGGATAACATCTCCCTCAACGTGATCAAGACAAAGGAGATGATCGTTGGCTACAGAAAAAGGCCAATCACGCCCCCATTCTCTTCGACGGGGCTGTAGTGGATCAAGTTGAGAGCTTCAAGTTCCTTGGTGTCTACATCACCAACAAATTATCATGGTCCAAACATACTAAGACCGTTGTGAAGAGGGCACAACAACACCTATTCCCCCTCAGGAGACTGAAAAGTTTTGGCATGGGTCCTCAGATCCTCAAAGTCCACAGCTGCACCATCAGCTCGGCCTCCGACCGCAAGGCACTACAGAGGGCAGTGCGTACGGCCCAGTACATCACTAGGAACAAGGTTCCTTCCATCCAAGACCTCTGTACCAGGGGGTGTCAGAGGAAGGCCCTAAAAATAGTCAGACTGAAGCCACCCTAGTCATAGACTGTTCTCTCTCTCTCTACCTCACGGCAAGCGGTTCAGGAGCGCCAATTCTAGGTCCAAAGGGTTTCTTAACCCCTAAGCCATAAGACTGCTGAACAGCTAATCAAAAGGGTACCCAGACTAGCCCTTGCATAGTTGCTCTTTATTTTATTTTTTAGCACTTTATTCTTACTTTATATTAGTCAATACTTAAAACCTCTTGAAACTCTGGGGGCGCAATTTCATTTTTGGATGAAAACGTTCCCGTTTTAAACAAGATATTTTGTCACAAAAATATGCATATAATTGATAGCTTTGGAAAGAAAACACTCTGAATTTTCCAGAACTGCAAAGATATTGTCTGTGGGGGCCCTAGAACGGGAGCTTCAGGCAAAACCAAGATGAGACGGCATCCAGGAAATGAGCAGGATTTGAGGCTCTGTTTTCCATTGTCTCCTTATATGGCTGTGAATGCGAGAGGAGTAAGTCTGCCCTTTCTGTCGTTTCCCCAAGGTGTCTGCAGCATTGTGACGTATTTGTAGGCATATCATTGGAAGATTGACCATAAGAGACCACATTTACCAGGTGTCCGCCCGGTGTCCTGCGCCGAAATTGGTGCGCAAAAGTCAGCTGCAAGTATTTTTCCATGGAATTTAGAGAAGAATGCAAGCTTCCACGAACGATATATCAATGAAGAGAAATGTGAAAAAACACCTTGAGGATTGATTCCAAACAACGTTTGCCATGTTTCGGTCGATATTATGGAGTTAATTTGGAAAAAGTTTGACGTTGTAGGTGACTGAATTTTCGGTTCGTTTCGGTAGCCAAATGTGATGTACAAAACGGAACGATTTCTCCTACACAGACGCTTTCAGGAAAAACTGCGCATTTGGTATGTAACTGAGAGTCTCCTCATTGAAAACATCCGAAGCTCTTCAAAGGTAAATGATTTTATTTATTTGGTTATCTGGTTTTTGTGAAAATATTGCGTGCTAAATGCTACTCAAAATGCTAAGCTAGCTTAGCATACTCTTACACAAATTAGTCAATTTCTATGGTTCAAAAGCATATTTTGAAAATCTGAGATGACAGTGTTGTTAAGAAAAGGCTAAGTTTGAGAGCAGACGCATTATTTTCATTTTATTTGCGATTTTCAGAAATCGTTAACGTTGCGTTATGCTAATGAGCCTGAGGCTTTAGTCACAATCCCGGATCCGGGATGGGGAGTTTCAAGAGGTTAAGGTCTTAATGGGGCTAGGGCCTGATGGAGACATTAGTCCCTTTTTTATATCGACCACTCCTCCCCCGCTGCTCCTAGAAATATCTTAAATGCCCTTAATTTAACTACCAAAGTGATCTAGGTTATTAAAGGGAGATGAATAGAATACTGGAAAAAGAAATTCAAGAAATCAATTTAACATGTATTTATTCGGTCTCATGTCAAGAAAGATAGGCTTTCATGCATGGATGTTGTGGGTGCTGCAAATATGAGTGAAATGTATGGATATGTTTACTCTGTTAATGGTTTAACTTTTAAAAGTACCTTTATTGCTTCCGTATTTCTTATTAGGTTTATTACATTATTCCCATGATGACACCCTCACTTACTAAATGTGAAAAGTAATTAAATTATAGTAACTATAGCTTAACTCACCGGTATCATAACTGAACAAAAAAAGTCTCATTTGGATTTTGCCTACAACAAACTGACTCCATTGAGAAGGACAATTGTGATGACTCCTTTTTCGGGCCTGTTTTTTTACCCCACGTTTACAGCTAAAAACTGAAAGAGCGGTGACATGGTGAGGAGGAAAATTGTGCTTAACAGGCCAAGCGAGCTAGGGTGACAAATTAAGATGAGGAAGTAAAGAGAGGAGAGGAAGAGAGGGTTTTAGGTGGACGGGCAGAGACTTTAGAGATGGAGACAGATGGGATTGACGAAACACACTGCCTTGTCACACAATACAAACGCGGACATACAGGATAGAAATGAACGCTTCTAGCTCATCAACAGACAGATCCCAGGCAATGGCTCCCTGTGTGCCACAGTACAGTCCCTGATGTGCTGTCGCATGTCCATCTCACATAAACAACCAAAGCTAGTGAGCGCGTTGCTGATGTTGTTTTTGGCTTGAGATGTAGGGTCTGTTCTGACATTTTGTGCTGATAATTGGCTAGTAGCATTGTCACTGGCTTGTTCTATCCAAACGGTGCCATCCCTTCCTCTCTCCTGCCTCATTGTTTGACCTGCTCTGTGCACTGTTCTGGCTTTTTTTGCACCTTGGTATAAGTTCAGGCTGAGGCTCAGAATAATCATCAGAGATGTCATGATTAATTTCTTCCCCACCACCCGAAGCGCTGCTACAAGATCTGAATGAAAGCGACAACGCAGCATGTGCATCCATTTGCCTTGATCTTGCCATTGTGAATTCAATATCCACCCGTAGCACGCGCTCCAGCAGGTGTATCTCACTGATCATCCCTAAAGCCAACCCCTCATTTGGCCGCATTTTGTTCCAGTTCTCTGCTGCCTGTGACTGGAATGAATTGCAAAAATCGCGGAAGTTGGAGACTTTTCTCCCTCACCAACTTCAAACATGTGCTATCTGAGCAGCTAACCGATCGCTGCAGCTGTACATAGTCTATCGGTAAATAGCCAACACAATTTTACCTACCTCATCCCCATACTGTTTCTATTTATTTACTTTTCTGCTCTTTTGCACACCAATATCTCTACCTGTACATGACCATCTGATCATTTATCACTCCAGTGTTAATCTGCAAAATTGTAATTATAATTATCTCCTCATGCCTTTTGCACACTGTGTGTGTGTGTGACTCTTTTTTTCTACTGTGTTATTGACTTGTTAATTGTTTACTCCATGTGTAACTCTGTCTGTTCACACTGCTATGCTTTATCTTGGCCAGGTCGCAGTTGCAAATGAGAACTTGTTCTCAACTAGCCTACCTGGTTAAATAAAGGTGAAATAAAAAAATAAATAAAAGTACACTCACTGTGTTCTTAAAGTAGGCCAGAGTAGACTGATGTAGGGTAGATATTATAATTAGAATAATACAATGCACTGTTAGAAAAAAGGTTCTTTGTGGATTTATATAGAAATGTTTAGTTCTTTCGACTATATTATACAACCCTTTACAAAAAAAAGTACCAGTCAAAAGTTTGTACACACCTACTCATTCTAGGGTTTTCTACATTGTAGAATAATAGTGAAGACATCAACATTATGAAATAACACACAGAATCATGTTGTAACCCAAAAAGTGTTAAACCAAAATATGTGATTCTTCAAATAGCCAACCTTTGCCTTGATGCCACTCGCTTGACATTCTCTCAATTCCAACAGTCCTGAAGGAGTTCCCACATATGCTGAGCACTTGTTGGCTGCTTTACCTTCACTCTGCGGTCCAACTCATCCCAAACCATCTCAATTATTTTGAGGTCGGGTGATTGTGTAGGCCATGTCATCTGATACAGAACTCCATTACTCTCCTTGGTCAAATAGCCCTTACACAGCCTGAATTATAAATAAAGCAGACCATGTCACCAGCAAAGCACCATAACACCACCTCCATGCTTCACGATGGGAACCACACATGCGGAGATCATCCGTTCACCAACTCCGTGTCTCAAAGACACGGCGGTTGGAACCAAAAATCTCTAATTTGATCTCATCAGACCAAAGGACAAATTTCCACCTGTAATGTCCATTGCTTGTGTTTCTTGGCCCAAGCAAGTGTCTTCTTATTGATGTCCTTTAGTAGTGGCTTCTTTGCAGCAATTTGACCATGAAGGGCTGATTCACGCAGTCTCCTCTGAACAGTTAATGTTGATGTGTCTTACTTGAACCCTGTGAAGTATTTATTTAGGCTGCAATTTCTGAGGCTGTTAACTTCAATGAACATATACTCTACAGCAGAGGTACAGTTGAAGTTGGAAGTTAACATACACCTTAGCCAAATAGATTTAAACTCAGTTTTTCACAATTCCTGACGTTTAATCCTAGGAAAAATTCCCTGTCTTAGGTCAGTAAGAATCACCATTTTTATTTTAACAATGTGAAATGTCAGAATAATAGTAGTGATTTTCTTTCATCACATTCCCAGTGGGTCAGAAGTTTACATACACTTAATTAGTATTTGGTAGCATTGCCTGTAAATTGTTTAACTTGGGTCAAACATTTCGGGTAGCCTTCCACAAGCTTCCCACAGTAAGTTGGGTAAATTTTGTCACATTCCTCCTGACAGAGCTGGTGTAACTGTGTCAGGTTTCTAGGCCTCCTTGCTCACGCATGCTTTTTCAGTTCTGCACACATGTTCTATAGGATTGAGGTCAGGGCTTTGATGGCCACTCCAATACCTTGACTTTGTTGTTTTTAAACCATTTTGCCACAACTTTGGAAGTATGCTTGGGGTCATTGTCCATTTGGAAGACACATTGGCGACCAAGCTTTACTTCCTGACTGATGACCTGAGATGTTGCTTCAACATATCCACATAATTGTCCCTTTTCATGATGCCATCTATTTTGTAAAGTGCACCAGTCCCTCCTGCAGCAAAGCACCCCCACAACATGATGCTGCCACCCCCTTGCTTCATGGTTGGGATGGTGTTCTTCGGCTTGCAAGCCTCCCCCTTTTCCTCAACTTAACGCTGGTCATTATGGCCAAACAGTTCTGTTTTTGTTTCATTAGACCAGAGGACATTGCTCCAAAAAGTACAATGTGCAGTTGCAAACCGTAACATCTTCACATTGTCCTTTGCTGTTCTGGGATTGCTTTGCACCAAAGTATGTACATCTCTAGGAGACCGACTCCGTCTCTTTCCTGAGCGGTATGACTGCTGTGTGGTCTCAATGTGTTTTATACTTTCATACTATTGTTTGTGCAGATGAACGTGGTATCTTCAGGCGTTTGGAGATTGCTCTCAAGGAAGAACCAGACTTGTGGAGGTTTATCTGATGTCGTGGCTGATTTTTTTGTCTTGATTTTTCCCATGATGTCAAGCAAAGAGGCACTAAGTTTGAAGGTAGGCCTTGAAATACACCCACAGGTACACCTAGCCTAGCAGAAGCTTCTACAAAGCCATGACAACTTTCCAAGCTGTTTAAAGGTACAGTCAACTTAGTGTATGTAAACTTCTGACCCACTGGAATTGTGATACAGGGAAATATAAGTGAAATAATCTGTCTGTAAACAATTGTTGGAAAAATTACTTGTCATGCACAAAGTAGATGTCCTAACTGACTTGCCAAAATGATAAGTTTGTTAACGAGACATTTGTGGAGTGGTTGAAAAACGGGTTTTAATGACTACAACCTAAGTGTATGTAAACCTCCGACTTCAACTGTAACTCTCGGGCTTCCTTTGCTGTGGCGGTTTCAAAGTTCTTGAAATTTTTAGATTGACTGACCTTCATGTCTGAAGGTAATGATGGACGGTTGCTTCTCTTTGCTTATTTGAGCAGTGTAGTTATTCCCTCCGTAAGGCAATCAAACATGAGACGTATGTGGCAGGGTCTTCAGACAATCACGGATTACAAAGGGAAAACCAGCCATGTCGCAGACACCAACTTCTTGCTTCCGGACATGCTAAACACCTTCACCTGCTTTGAGGATAACACAGTGCCACCGATGTGGCCCACTACCATGGACTGTGGGCTCTCCTTTTCCGTAGCTGACGTGAGTAAGACGTTTAAGCGTGTTAACCTTTGCAAGGCTGTCGGACCAGACGGCATCCCTACCAACATCCGTAGAGCATGCGCAGACCAGCTGGCTGGAGTTTTTACGGACATATTCAATCTCTTCCTAACCCCACATGCTTCAAGATGTCCACCACTGTTCCTGTTCCCAAGAAAGCAAAGGTAACTGAACTAAATGACTATCACCCCCTAGCACTGACTTCTGTCATCATGAAGTGCTTTGAGACTAGTCAAGGACCTCTACCTTAACTGACACCCTAGACCCACTTCAATTTGCTTACCGCCCCAATAGATCCACAGACGACGCAATCGCCATCACACTGCACACTGCCCTATCCCATCTGGACGAGAGGAATACCTATGTAAGAATGTTTATTGACTATGGCGCAGCATTCAACACCATAGTACCCTCCAAGCTCATCATTAAACTCCGTGCCCTGGGTCTGAACCCCGCCCTGTCCTGGACTTCCTGACGGGCTACCCCAAGTGGTGAAGGTAGGAACAACACAACCACTTCGCTGATCCTCAACACTGGGGCCCCACAAGGGTGTGTGCTCAGCCCCCTCTTGTGCTCCCTGCTCACCCATGACTATCTGGCCATGCACGCCTCCAACTCGATCATCAAGTTTGCAGATGACACAACAGTAGTAGGCCAGATTACCAACAATGACGAGACATTCTACAGGGAGGAGTTGAGGGCCCTGGGAGTGTGGTGCCAGGAAAATAATCTCTCACTGAACATCAACAAAACGAAGGAGCTGGTCTTGGACTTCAGGGAAAAAGCAGAGCATCCTGTTGGGCTGTATCACTGCCTGGTACCCCAACTTCACCGCCCACAACCGCAGGGCTCTCCAGAGAGTGGTGCGGTCTGCCCAACGCAAAAAAAATATGCAGAAAAGGACATATTTCAATTGGAGGATAGTGGTTACTCATATTTGCACTTTGTCCTTATTTGATTGAGCGGACATTGTATTCTATTGCTAAGTAGATCAGCACATTAAAACGCAAGCAAAAGTTAGCTATCATTTTTGAAATGTCATATTTAAATAATATGCTGTAAATTATGATCGACAGTGTTTGGCAACTAACTTTAAATGAATGTAGGAAATTGTATGAAATTTCTTAACATTTTTTTAATTCAGCGGACATGGTTTCACATTGACTGTTGACCTAGTGAGCGATCTTATTAAACTTAAAGAGCAACTACTACGTTGTTTTTGTGTAGGTGAAGAAGCTTGACTTCACTGCTGTCTCTGCAGCCCAAACACTCCATGGTGTGTGTGTGGTGCACATGTCACGAATTAACACGGTAGCTAGTGACATGATTGAGTACAACAGGATTCAGGACCAAGGATCGGTGTTACCACATGATATGGGTGCCATGTCTGCACTCTTGTCCATCGTATGAAAGGCTGTTTTGATCAGTGGTGCGAAAACTAACATTACAAGATGATGTAATGTCTTGAAATTGCCTGTGAGAACAGTGCTACCCACCTAACCTTCTTGGTAGTTAAAGTTTAGCTCGTTTGCCACCAGCTAAAGTTAACCAATCATGGAACACATTGGGAAAATTTCACAATTTTTCCCAGTTTTCTAGACTAGATTGTAATTTACTGTTGATGAATGTTAACTGTGAGCTATATACAGTAACGAATGGTAACGTTTGCCTATGCAGACTGTTGCTAAATTACCTAGGGGTTGTTTACTATATCTAACGACTAGATAGCTGAATATATACTCTTAACAGCAGCCGCGTTTTCCTACCTGGGTTGACATTCTAGCTGAGGCCGTACAACTTCTTCTACATCATTGGAGTTAAGCTGTTTTTAACATGCATGTGCTTTATGAAATTATTTAATTATGTAAGGGGTATGTGAGAGAGAAAAAAAGTAATGACGTTTCCGCCTTCATTGGCTACATTTACATTAATTAGAGGTTAACTTCCAAGATGCTCTTTAAGAGTCTTTCATTTGAATTTGTCATTTGTACGTGACTTTAGTACTACAACTAAACAATTATAATCAGCAATAATGTCATCAGGTGGTGAGGCTTTCGTTATTACTTTTGGTTACAAGAACCTGCAGTACAATGCCAGTGGCAAACAAAATTCTGTTTGCAGAACTAGTGGAATTAACATTAAAGATGCTGGCGCAACTACATCTCAACCTCATCCGACATTTGAAAACTCACCGTGAAAGGTCAGTTAGGCTAGCTAGCTAAAAATACTACAATGTGGTTAGACTAATAATAGCCTCGTTTAGCATATGCCAGCTTGATATAGCTAGCTCTCTTGTTTCATCTTTTAGCTAAGTGGAAATGTATTACTGTCGACTATTTCATGAACGGTTATGCTAGCTAGCTATGCCTATTTGTTCGCAGAGATTATTAAGATGCATATCGCTGAGATGTGAATCACAGATTTAATATACTTGGTTGTAGCCTGGTCTAGGAGGTAACTTGGTATACAACGAGATTTCAGAGCATGCAACTTCTTGGACTTTTCTGCTGTAAAATCCATATATATTTGTTTTGTGTCTTTGTACTTCCATCTCAAGTCAGCAATAACTATCCAACATGTTGTTCATCTGCAGGTTCACTGAATTCTGCAAAGCAAAGTTGGCCAGCGAAGGGACAGGAGAGAGCAGCATTGATTCATTCTTGACCAGCACAGGTGTCCATGTGTACAAACAGGGCCACCCCAGGCAGAAAGCCATAAGAGGCTGTA
The DNA here is from genome assembly GCF_036934945.1 of Oncorhynchus masou masou. NCBI lineage: Eukaryota > Metazoa > Chordata > Actinopteri > Salmoniformes > Salmonidae > Oncorhynchus > Oncorhynchus masou. The sequence goes on from NC_088213.1 coordinate 48,768,101, forward strand.
CTGCAAGACCTGCCTATGTCCTGCAACCTGCCTATGTCCTTAGTGGACAACCCTTACTTTAGGCATTTCATGTCAGTGGTAGAGGACAAACATAGACCAGTAAGTAGGCCCACGTTGACCAGGCACCTGCATGACTTAACACTGATCAGAGGCTACAATCGAAAGTGCCCTAGAGAAGACAGAATCTGTGTCTGTCACTGTAGATATATGGACTGACAGGACCATGAAGCGATTCATGGGAGTAAGGGCCCATTACATGGCCGTGGAAGAGAAAAAGAATCCCAGACTGGAGTCCGTTCTGTTGAGCTGTGAAAGATTCACAGGGTCACACACTGGGGAAAGAAGCAGTGACACATTAAAATAATATGTGATCATTTTGGCATAAAACATACATTAGATTACATCATATGTGATAATGCTGCAAATATGAAAAAGGTCTTCAGTTTGTTTCCTCAAAGCAAGCAATGATGATGATAACCCCAGCAGCGCATACAGTGCTTTTCCCATTCATTACAACTGGTGATTTAGAGACGGACTAAAGGAAACAAAAATCATAAACAGTGTCATGGCTAAGGTAACTAAACTTTGCAGCTTACTGCGTAATACCTGTGTTCTGAAAGAAGCATTTGAAGCTGAGTTTGGAGCCAATCGTAGTATCCCTGCTGCTGTGTCTAACAGATGGAATTCCATTCTCCGGCTTGTTAAAGCAGTAACCAATCAGAATCAACAAAGCATCGACTCGAGGCCCAAGGGCACAAGACACTCTGCTTATCACCAGGGGAATGGAGCCAGCTATTGGAGCTAGTGGACATTTTGGACCCCTTTGTCCAGGCCACTGACCTTACTCAGGGGGAGGAAGTGGTGACTCGCAGTGCTGACCTTCCTTGTGTACTGTCACTCAACGATCATCTGCAAAGTATACTGAGCACAAGTCGTCATCTAGTAAAAGCACTGCAGCAGTTACTCAAACGCTGATTCCAGAGGGTGTTTGAATGTCAGAATGGAGCACTCGGATGAACAGGCAACAAAACATTTGGTGACTATTTGTACATAATGTCTGCATTGCTGGACTCATCTCTCTGCCTGTTCTGGCTTGAACATGATGTCCTCATTCCACATGAAGATAAAGCTGAATTGGGGAGTCTGATGGTAGGTACAATGCATTGCAACATTTTCAATTTCACTTGCAGTCAAATGTTTTTTTTCGTGTATACTGTTTATATTCTTGATCATACACAATTTTATTAATCTTTTTTTCCAGACCTTGTTTTGGCTGAAGCACAGAAAGTCACCGTAAAGGAGAACAACCACCAGCCAAAACCTCCAGACCTGTTCTCTGGCTACCGCAACAAGATCGGCAAGAAGAAAGGAGACAAAGTCACTTGTCAGAGCAGAGATTATTCGCTACATTTAAGTATCTTCTGATGAAAATGAAGTTGATAGCTTTGATTTTAGGAGAATCCATGCAAAAGACTAAGGCTCAAGCAGGTAGCAATGACCGTGCTGGCCGTGCCTGCCACTAGTGCCCCAGCGGAGAGAGTTTCGTCAATGCTCCCTCATCATGCCAGGCCCAATGCAAGAATGCTGACAAACTTGATCTTTCTGAAATGTGAACGGTCTGCAACAGAAATGTTCTCTGTCTTAGGGCGCAGGACCAAATGTGCTACTTGTTACAGGAAATTGTATTTCTATTAAGTGTCCAGGTCAGTAAGTATATTTTAGGGGATACAGGTCATTGTTTGAGATATGTGTAAATGTAACACTTTAGTGGTGCAGTTGTCAGTAATTTTGGTTTACATTCATACTTGTCATTTATCTTCCCTCACCTACATATTTTCTGTTTGTGTGATACGATGAAGTGAAATATAGACAATGTCTGACACAAAATACCATGCAATTTAAAATGTTACGTTTGCTTGTTTTCATATCCGCTACAATTACTTTTATTAATGTAAACTGTCTACATGTTAAAATGACATTTATTTTGATTTAAATAGTGCCTGATGTGCTTTCTTTCATACAAGTATGGACTAATGGAAAAAGGGAGTCTCTTCAAATAATTTCCAAGGTTTATAGACCTAACCCACAGCATGCAGAAAGCCATTGCCAAAAGGGACTTGAGAGTTGAATTAGACTTGGCCCTGAAAGTCTTGAGACATGACTTGGACTCTACCTCAAAGACTTGTGAACATCTCTGGTATATACTGTATCTTAGTCTATGCTGCTCTGACATTGCTCGTCCAAATATTTAGATATTCTTAATTATATTTCTTTACTTTAGATGTCTGTTGTGGAATTGTTAGATATTACTGCTGTTGGAGCTAGAAACACAAGCATTTCGCTCCACCTACAATCTGCTGAATACGTATATGCGACCAATACAATTTGCTAATTGTATGTGTGCGGTACAGAGATGAGGTAGTCATTAAAAAAATGTTAAACAACAGTATTACCACACAGTCCATGCAACTTATTGTGAATTGTTATGCACATGTATTTAGGCTTGCTATACCCAAGGGGTTACTTATTGACTCAAGACATTTCAGCTTTCATTTAGAATACATTTGTGAAAATGGCTAAAAACAAAATTCTGCTTTGACATTATGGGGTATTTTGTGTAGGCCAGTGACTGAATCGAAATGTAATCCATTTTAAATTCAGCCTGGAACACACAAAATATAAAAAATTCAAGGTGTGAATACTTTCTGAAGGCACTGAATAACTTGTACGGGTTCCATATATGAAGCAAGCAATCTAACCCTTTTTGGTTCTATAAGGACCTTTTTTTCTAAGCGTGTAGAATGGCAGTGTTAAACTTATTTAGGCAAAGTTAAGGATGGAGGGGGGGCATGACTTAAACATTGTCAGAGTAACAACAATTAAATGAATGAGCAGTCAGCAGTTAGTGTTAAAGGGGCAATCAGGGATTTAAACAACAAAGCATTTACCACGCCACTTTTGGTAAACAGCTGTGTAGTGCTGTCCCGACTAAACAAGAGCTTTGGTTGACTGAAAGTACTCTTCTTTTGACCAATCGATTTATCAACATTTTAAAACATTTATTTTTACTTAGACACACCCTATGTGTGTTAATAAAATCAACGGTATGCTTGTCTGATGTGGTTTGATTAAATAAGACACAAATGACCCGACCATCCTCCTCCTGTTAACTTTCGCAGATTCTGCCATTACTCTCCTGAAGTTGTCGGTAATAGTCTACACGGAGTCGGCAGCCTTTCCAATGTGGAATGCCAATTTATCTTAACATTTCTACCGCATATGAAAACCAGTTATGGTATTAATTTGCGCCTTTTTGTGGAACAGTATTTTAATTTATAACGTCTATCTCAATCATGATCATGTGGTGTATCAAACTATCCAAATCTACATGAAAATAATACAAACCTAAAAAGTTACTTATATTGCCAACGATGTAGAAATAGCATATATAAAGCCAAACAACAACATTGCAGGCCGCAGGTATAAATTATCCTGATAGGATATTTATTTTTATGTATCACATTAGCTCCATATTACCTGTATGCAACGAACTTGAAACATTGTATCAACTTTGTATAAAATATTTTGGGCCACTTTTTTCCCCCCCCATAAGTTTATGACGTTTCTATTTTGATGTTTCCACTGGAGCACATTACATTTTTCCCTTTCACGCCGAGTGGTTACCGAAAGGGAGAGAGCTGAAACTATTGTCATTCTCAATGGATGTAAAAACAGACTTTGCTTGTTTTGAGGTGAAGAGAAGCTCCACAACTCATTCGTGGTGGTGTGTTGAGCCAATCAGAAATAGTATCAGATTCCAAAATGGGCACATTTATATGCCTACATTTGCTCACAGGCCAGGTAGCCTATAGGCCTACTTCTATGCATAATCAGGTACGTGACCTTACTCAACATTGACAGTAGTGCTCCAAACAAAAGACGATGACTAAATTAACAAAACTCGTAAATGGAAAGAAATAAATCAAAAATAGCTTCTCACAAGTGTAGCATAGGTTGTGCGCTCTGCAAACAACGTGTCCACTTTGACAATGAAAATGGCAACCTGGAATAATATATTCAAATCAAATGTATTTATAAAGCTCTTCTTACATCAGTGCTGTACAGAAACCCAGCCTAAAACCCCAAACCGCAAGCAATGCAGATGTAGAAGCACGGTGGCTAGGAAAAACTAGAAAAGCCGAAACTTAGAGGGGAACCAGGCTATGAGGGGTGGCCAGTCCTCTTCTGGCTGTACCGGGTGGAGATTATAACAGAACATGGCCAAGATGTTAAAATGTTCATAAATGACCAGCATGGTCAAATAATAATAATCACAGTAGTTGTCTAGGGTGCAACAAGTCAGCACCTCAGGAGTAAATGTCATTTGGCTTTTCATAGCCGATCATTCAGAGTATCTCTACCGCTCCTGCTGTCTCTAGTGTTGAAAACAGCAGGTCTGGGACAGGTAGCACGTCCGGTGAACAGGTCAGGATTCCATAGCCGCAGGCAGAACAGTTAAAACTGGAGCAGCAGCACGGCCAGGTGGACTGAGGACAGCAAGAAGTCATCATGCCAGGTAGTCCTCAGGCATGGTCCTAGGACTCAGGTCCTCCTCCGAGAGAGAAAGAAAGAATTAGAGAGAGCATACTTAAATTCACATAGGACGCCGGATAAGACAGGAGAAATACTCCAGATATAAAAGACTGACTCTAGCCCCCCGACACACAAACTAATCCAACATAAATACTGGAGGCTGAGACAGGAGGGGTCAGGAGACATGTGGCCCCATCTGATGATACCCCCGGACAGTGCCAAACAGGCAGGATATAACCCCACCCACTTTTCCAAAGCACAGCCCCCATACCACTAAAGGGATATCTTCAACCACCAACTTACCATCCTGAGACGAGGCCAAGTATAGCCCACAAAGATCTCCGCCACGGCACAACCCAAGGGGGGGCGCCAACCCAGACAGGAAGATCACGTAAGTGACTCAACCCACTCAAGTGACGCACCCCTCCTAGGAAGGGCATGGAAGAGCACCAGTAAGCCAGTGACTCAGCCCCTTCAATAGGGTAAGAGGCAGAGAATCCCAGTGGAGAGAGGGGAACCGGCCAGGCAGAGACAGCAAGGGTGGTTCGTTGCTCGAGAGCCTTTCCGTTCACCTTCACACTCCTGGGGCAGACTACACTCAATCATATGACCTACTGAAGGGATGAGTCTTCAATAAAGACTTAAAGGTTGAGACCAAGTCTACGTCTCTCACAAGGGTAGGCAGACCATTCCATAAAATTGGAGCTCTATAGGAGAAAGCCCTGCCTCCGGCTGTTTTCTTAGAAATTCTAGGGACAATTAGGAGGCCTGCGTCTTGTGACCGTAGCATACGTATAGGTATATATGGCAGGACCAAATTGGAAAGATGGGTAGGAGCAAGCCCATGTCATGCTTTGTAGGTTAGCAGTAAAACCTTCAAATCAGCCCTTGCCTTAACAGGAAGCCACTGTAGGGTGGCTAGCACTGGAGTAATATGATTTTAAAAAATTGGTTCTAATCTGGATTCTAACAGCCGTATTTAGCACTAACTGAAGTCTTTTGTGCTTTATCCGGGTAGCCGGAAAGTAGAGCATTGCAGTAGTCTAACCTAGAAGAAACAAAAGTATTTTTCTGCAATTTTGGACAAAGTTTAGGATTTTTTGCAATGTTACGTAGATGGCAAAAAGCTGTCCTTGAATTGCTTTTTGTTTTTATATGTTTGTCAAAAGGGAGATCAGGGTCCAGAGTAACGCCAAGGTCCTTCAGTTTTATTTCAGACGACTGTACAACCATTAAGATTAATTGCCAGATTCAACAGAAGATCTCTTTGTTTCTTGGGACCTCGGACAAGCAACTCTGTTTTGACCGAGTTTAAAAGTAGAACGTTTGCAGCCATCCACTTCCTTATGTCTGAAACACAGGCTTCTAGTGAGGGCAAATTTGGGGCCTCACCATGTTTCACTGGAATGTACAGCTGTGTGTCATCTGCATAGCAGTGAAAGTTAACATTATGTTTGCGAATGACATCCCAAAGAGGTGAAATATATAGTGAAAACAATAGTGGTCCTAAAATGGAACCTTGAGGAACACCGACATTTACAGTTGATTTGTCAGAGGACAAACCATTCAGAGACAAACTGATATCTTTCAGACAGATAAGATCTAAACCAGGCCAGAACTTGTCCGTTTTGACCAATTTGGGTGTCCAATCTCTCCAAAAGAATCTGGTGATTGATGGTATCAAAAACAGCACTAAGGTCTAGGAGCATGAGGACAGATGCAGAGCCTCGGTCTGACAACATTAAAAGGTAATTTACCACCTTCACAAGGGCAGTCTCAGTGCTATGATGGGGTCTAAAACCAGACATGAAGCATTTCATATATATTGTTTGTCTTCAGGAAGGCAGTGAGTTGCTGCGCAACAGCTTTTTCTAAACATTTTCAAGAAAGATTCGATATAGGTCGATATATACAAAAAACCTTTTTTATATATATATTTTTTTCATTTCTGGGTCAAGGTTTGGCTTTTTCAAGAGAGGCTTTGTTACTGCCACTTTTAGTGAGTTTGGTACACATCTGGTGGATAGAGAGACATTTATTATGTTCAACATAGGAGGGCCAAGCACAGGAAGCAGATCTTTCAGTAGTTTAGTTGGAATAGGGTCCAGTATGCAGCTTGAAGGTTTAGAGGCCATGATTATTTTCATTGTGTCAAGAGATATAGTACTAAAACTCTTGTGTCTCTCTTGGTCCTAGGTCCTGGCAGAGTTGTGCCAACTCAGGACAACTGAGCTTTGGAGGAATACTCCGATTTAAAGAGGAGTCCGTAATTTGCTTTCTAATGATCATGATCTTTTCCTCGAAGTTCATGAATTTATTACTGCTGAAGTGAAAGCCATCCTCTCTTGGGGAATGCTGCTTTTTAGTTAGCTTTGCGACAGTATCAAAAATACATTTCGGATTGTTCTTATTTTCCCCAATTAAGTTGGAAAAATAGGATGATTGAGCAGCAGTGAGGGCTCTTCGATACTGCACGGTACTGTCTTTCCAAGCTCGTCGGAAGACTTCCAGTTTGGCGTGGCGCCATTTCCATTCCAATTTTCTGGATGTTTTCTTCAGAGCTCGGGTGCTTTCTGTATACCCGGGAGCGCGTTTCTTATGACAAATGTTTTCAGGGGTGCAACTGCATGTAGGGTATTGCTCAAGGTTAAATTGAGTTCCTCAGTTAGGTGGTTAACTGATTTTTCTTCTCTGACTTCCTTGTGTAGGCAGAGGTAGTCTGGAAGGACATCAAGGAATCTTTGGGTTGTCTGAGAATTTCTAGCACGACTTTTGATGCTCCTTGGTTGGAGTCTGAGCAGATTGTTTGTTGCGATTGCAAACGTAATAAAATGGTGGTCCGATTGTCCAGGATTATGAGGAAAAACATTAAGATCCACAACATTTATTCCATGGGACAAAACTAGGTCCAGAGTATGACAGTGACAGTAAGTAGGTCCATGTTGGACAATACCCACTGAGTCGATGGCTTTTGGAGTGGGTCTGTGGACTTCCATGTGAACATTAAAATCACTGAAAATTAGAATATTATCTGCTATGACTACAGTCTCAGGAATTCAGGGAACTCAGTGAGGAACGCTGTATATGGCCCAGGAGGCCTGTAAACAGTAGCTATAAAAAATGATTAACTAGGCTGCATAGATTTCACGACTAGAAGCTCAAAAGACAAATGTATTTTTTTTGTTAATTGAAATTTTCTATCGTAAATGTTAGCAACACCTTGGCCTTTGCGGGATGCATGGGGGATATGGTCAGTAGTGTAACCAGGAGGTGAGGCCTCATTTTAACACAGTAAATGCATCAGGCTTAAGCCATTTGTCAGTCATGCCAATCACATCAGTGATTAGTTCATTGACTACAACTGCCTTGGAAGTGAGGGATCTAACATTAAGTAGCCCTATTTTGAGATGTGAGGTATCACGATCTCTTTCAATAATGACTGGAATAGAGGTCTTTATTCTAGTGAGATTGCTAAGGTGAACACCGCCATGTTTAGTTTTGCCCGACCTAGGTCGAGGCACAGACATGGTCTTAATGGGGATAGCTGAGCTGACTACACTGACTGTGCTAGTGGCAGACTTCACTAAGCTGACAGGTTGGCTAACAGCCTGCTGCCTGGCCTGCACCCTATTTCATTGTGGAGCTTGAGGAGTTAGAACCCTGTCTATGTTCGTAGATAAGATGAGCGCACCCCTCCAGCTACGATGGAGTCCGTCACTCCTCAGCAGGCCAGGCTTGGTCCTGTTTGTGGGTGAGTCCTAGAATGAGGGCCAATTATGTACAAATTCTATCTTTTGGGAGGGGCAGAAAACAGTTTTCAACCAGCGATTGAGTTGTGAGACTCTGCTGTAGGGCTCATCACTCCCCCTAACTGGGAGGGGGCCAGAGACAATTACTCGATGCCGACACATCTTTCTCGCTGATTTACATGCTGAAGTTATATTGAATGCTTTAACAGAAATGTCCATAACCAAACAAACATTGTTTTGTTATTAACTGTAAATATAGTGTACTACTGGATATATAAACTGTATGCAATGGGGAATTGATAGACACTAACAATCAATGCAAACAATGAATGTGCACAAATTTGCGGAAGAGACGTGCATTTTAGCCACACTTCTCTTCTTGGTGTTGTGTCTTTTGGCTATGCCGGATTAAGTGATATGACATGCTTTTCTTTAAAATCCTTTCTCTGTAATTGAAATTACCTGATTGAGCTAATCATGTAAATGTAATTAACTAGAAAGTCGGGGCACCACGGAAGTGTTTATAGAGCTGTTACCTTCCAAATAAACTCTTAAAGACTGAGTAATATTTTACATCAATAGCAGTCAATATTAATCGTCACCTTATTTCAGTCTCATCTGAAAGTTATAAATTCTTGGGTATCTGCACGAACCCTGCTAACAATTTGAATCAGCAATGCAAAATTGGGTTTATTTATTTACTAAATACCCATCTAATCACAGAGAATTACACATAATTAAATCATAACTTGATTACAAATTACGTCATAAAGGAAAACGTCCCTAGCGGGCGGAACAGATATGAATGCTTGTTACACAAAGGAAAGGGGCTGGGTTTGAGTGAAAGAGCGGGAAAACTGAGGAACAAAGGGAAAAAGCTGTGCTATCGTAAATACAGTATCTTATGCATTCTAAATTACCGCTCATTTGGAAAAGGAAAATGCAATAAATATTTACTCTGAGCTGCACTTCGGTAGATTGGTGGTAGATGGAAGGCCGTTTTGCCAAACTGAGTCCTTTGTCCTTTGAAGAATGTCTCTGATGGTCAATTGGATAATTTGTAGTAACGTCGTTGTGTGGTAGACGGGATACTCTGTCTGTTCTTTTCGAGCCCGCATTTGCAGCTGCTGTGGCTAACTCAACGGCTAGGAGATATCACTTCTGTAGTGAATAAGAGTTCAAAGTTCATACCATTCGCAACCAAAGCTCAAGCTGAAGTTGGCTTAGTTCTGTAGTTGACATGTCAGTCCTTTTAACGCAGAGGCTGCAGACCTCACGTACTTGGAACAGGAGGTTACATTTTCGTCAAGGCTTTATATAGTGGAGCGAGAAGGCTGTGTTTGAAAAGTTTTATAACCCATGTCTCTTCACAGGGGCGGGCCACTGATTGAGCAGAGCCCTAACCTTATGAAAACCCAAATCTCTAATTTGGAAGCTAAAATTACATTTAATCTCTTCACCAATCATTTTTATTCAAACATTTAAATTGAACAATTCCATGTGACTCTGATAACTACAGTGTGCAGACTTTCCACTGTAGAGTTTGTCATCCTATCATTGATGAGAATGTCCCAGATGACAACCAAACTGACATCATATTCATTAAGTACAACCGCATATGTTCAATTGGTCGGATTACCAGAATATAGTTCATTTGCCCCCAGAATCTCCATGTTAACCAAGGGGTTTTCAAATTTCACATCAGTAGGGTAGAGAGAGGAAAAAGGGGAGAAGAGGTATTTGACTGTCATAAACATACCCCCAGGCCAACGTCATGACAGTAATATTTTGTTTTCAACAGTGGAGATTTGTATGAACCTTGCCATCTGTCTCTTCGACATTTGCAACATTGTTTTAATATTCAAATTTGATCTCCAGCTGTCCCATAGTAATGAACGTGTAGGGATGAGACAGACAGGCAGGCAACGCTTCTCAGCCAGTTGAAATCATGAATTTAGCTGGCATAATTTTTACGTATATATACAGAAATGTCAATTGAAAAAAGGTCAAATGAATTGAAGTGCAGTTCGTTTGCAGTCTCTCCAGCTTCAATTTGAAGATATTGTTTTAGCTGTGTTGTTGGCTAGTTCCTCTGAACAACAGTGTCCTAACGAGAGAGCAGATTTTCTATGCCAGGCAAAATCGTGCCTCATTAGCTCATTGTTATGGATGTATCCAAATAAATGCCACTAGAATACAGCTTAAACAAATGCAAATGCAGCTACTGTTATTCTTTTTGACGTTTGACGTGACTAAGTTAGCCATGACTGTAAGTTAGCCGTAGTTGGCTAGCTCGCATTCAAGGGATAGGAATGTTGCCAGCCAATTTGGCAATGGAACATTTAGAAAGAACAACTGGGTCGCGTCCACAGAACAAAAAGACAATGACTGGGTCGCGTCTCTGGCAACCGAACCAATAGAACAAGTGACCGGCCGGCTTCAGTAGCAACCCTAGATTTGTATCGGGACTATATCTTGTGGAAGGATGAAATGGTGTGAATAAATTAATCAAAATGTTTGAAAATATGTCAATCATTATTTGAATATGTTAGTTAACTGGTTTAATAAATGTTCAGAAAACATGTTTTTAAACACCTTACTTTTGGTACTAAACAGTATGCATTTATTTATTTAATTCACTTTTTTTCAACTACTACCAGGGGACATTAAGACGAGTCTTGTGAGGCCTGTGGGTGTCCTAGAGCACAACAACCGACATGTACATGTTTGAGTCTCACCTTTCCACAAAGGGGTCATATTAGTGTGTAACCCAAACTGTTCGGACGCTACGGACAATTTTGTGAGAAGGCTGATTGTCGGAATGTCTAAGGGTCAGACAAACACCGCTCTGTCACATTTTCACCTCGGATGTGGTGGATTGAGGCGCATCCAATGCAAAAAAAAACATATCTTTAGCAAAGACAGAATTTTATGACAACTTGCATCGAAGACGCCGTGACTACTGAACCCGATAGGACGGCCAACAGTTCAATTTTATGCAACAGCAATTTCACCACTGCAAGAAATGAAACTTGATCTTTCATTGAGTGAATACTGTAGTAAAGCTACAGATGTCATCTAGAATTCAATGCATCTCTTCACAATGAGCTCTGTGGAGGTTTAACAAGCAGACTTTTGTTGTTTATTGCTATATGTTCTCCGATTTCCTTGTAGTTGATAGGGAAATAATGCACTTTTGTGTAATGTCAGCATAACCTCAGAGGTGTGTGTGTGTGAGAACAGGTCAAGTTGTCATCACAATTTTTATTTGATTTAACTAGGCAAGTCAGTTGAGAACAAATTCTTATTTACAATGACGGGAAACAGTGGGTTAATAACTGCCTTGTTCAGGGGTAGAACGACATATTTACCTTGTGAGCTCGGGGATTCGATCCTGCAACCTTTCGGTTACTGGCCCAACGCTCTCAGATAAAAGTGGAAACGTGTTTATTGACAGCCTCTTATAGTTGTCAATGTAGAGGGGGTCATTCCATAGTCATCAGTGTTTGTATTCTGAAACTACTGAACACATAACAATGTCATAAGACAACTTTGTTGAAGCGGACTTTGCCTCATAGCCCATAAAGTCGAGTGTGGATCTCCCTGTTTCAACCATAGTCTAACCACACGACTTAATGCTTCTACAATCCACTGAGCTGTCTATGGACAGTTGTTAAAAATAATCTGCCCAGAGTGTAGTTGGTCGCTGGCCGATATACACTGAACAAAAAGTATAAACACAACATGTAAAGCGCTGGTCCTATGTTTCATGAGCTGAAATGTTCCATACACACACAAAGCGTACTTTTCTCACATTTGGTGCACAAATTTTGTTTACATCCCTGTTAGTGAGCATTTTATCCTTTGTCAAGATAATCCTTCCATGTGACCGGTATGGTATATCAATTGGCTGATTAAACAGCATGATCACTACACAAGTACACTTTGTGCTGGGGACAATTAAAGGCTACTCTAAAAATGTGAAGTTCTGTCACAACACAATGCCACAGATGTCTCAAGTTTTGAGGAATTGTGAATTTGGTATACTGACTGCAGGAATGTCCACCAGTGCTGTTGCCAGAGAATTGAATGTTAATTTCTCTATTATAAGCTGCCTTATGGGAATTTGGCTGTACATTCAACCGGCCTCACAACTGCAGACCAAGTGTAACCATGCCAGCCCAGGACCTCCACATCTGGCTTCTTCACCTGAGGGATCGTCGTGGGGGGGTTGCGGAGGTCCTCCCAGACCCACCCATGGCTGCACCTCTGCCCAGTCATATGAAATGCGTAGATTAGGGCCTTTATATGAACTGTAACTCAGCAAAATATTTGAAATGGTTGCATATTGTGTTTTATATTTTGGTTCAGTCAGTTGGCGGTAGTTAAATGAATAACCTGCCCTTGGGGGGTAGGGCATACAGATCAGTAACAAATAGGTGAGAGTGATGGAGTGTGTGTTTTGAAAGTGTAATTTTGGAGTCATGGGTTGATCTTGAGATGAATGGTGTGTCCTGAAGCGGTAGGGGGCTAGCTGTACCCAGCTGGTTCCAATCAACAGGACCACTCACACCCCTCAGGAGAGTAATCCGCACACAAAGACTTCCCTCATCAGCATCACCACAACAGCCCAGTCTACACACACACACACACACACACACCCCTATCAATCTGCTCTCGGTGTGTTCACTTAATTTACAAAGCCCTCTCATAGCTACTGGGAGTTCATTAGCTAGCTATCAGCAGGGGTGTATTCATTCCACCGACTCCGTTGCAAAACATTTCTTAAACGGAACAAAACCGGGAGGAACCTACCTGAATTTGTCCAATATAAACTCTTGCAACTGTTTGGGGGTGAATACACCCCAGAATAGAAGGAACAGGGTAACATTGACCTAATACTAAAACCATGAATTTCAAAGACTTTGGCTAACGGTAACATGACCCAATGGACAACAACACATCACACTGTCTCTGATTGCATACCACGTGACTCAGCTAGAGCGACCCCGGGTCACCCTGTCTTGGAGGAATGTAAATTTGGGAGCCCTCCTCTCTCTCTGGAGAACAGGATGTCCATGGTTGTGTCCCAAATGGCACCCTATTCCAAATATAGTGTACTACTTTTGACCAAGCCCTATGGGAATAGAGTGCCGTTTGGGACACAGGACGTGTGTCCGAGAGGAGCGTCCGTAGTTATAAATCAGAACTGAAAGCCTCTCCTCCCTAAGAGGGTTCCTGGACTGAAGGACAGAGGGATGAAAGGACAGACTAACTCTCTCTCAGGGTTCGGGGACACAAAAGGCATTGAAAAATACTGCACCAAACATCTTAGGTAATTAGTTTCGCGACTAAGATCTCTTAGGCAAAATTGTCAAAATGAATGACCGATTTCTTGAGTTATCTTAGATTAATTCTGACTATTTTGAGAAAGTGTATAATGGCTAAGGCGTCTCAAAATCGACAAACAGTACTATTGCTGCTTTTTTTCATGTTTTTTCAAGTGAAGGTCTTAAGGGAGTATGTGAGCACACTCCTTCGGTTCGGCTAGCTGAGTTCAGCTGTGCACCAGCCGAACTGAAGCATGCTGGCACCTTAAGCCTGTCTCTACAATGTAAAGTGTCACACTTGTCAGAGAGCCCTTTGAAGAAACGCTGCTGTGGATTTGCTGGGTGTGTCTTATTTTGCGGGTGTGGTATGCAGTGTTTGTGAGCATGTGTTTGGACATGTGTGTGTCAGAATCATTGTAGTGGTTGATCTATCATGGAATTCATAGTACGAAACAACATATCCATTGCTGATATTTAATTTCACAACCTTCGACAACACTCAGCTACTTTTTGTACTTCTGTTTTAGTTGTGTTGATTTTGGTTCAATGAAATAAAGGGCTCAGTAGGAAGGACAGTGGATTGCTTCAGGGTGAAGTGTCCCCGAGGTACAGATCTAAAATCGGCTTCCCCTCCCCCAATCTCTAACCTTAAAGCTGGAATCCTTAATACATTTATTTTACAAAATGGTCACCCTGCCTGTGTTCAGCAAGAGTAATGTATGCAAGGACTGACCATCCATGAAATCACTTATCGTTTTAACCATGTTTTAAGGCTATACTGGGTTTGTTTACATTTACTTTATTTACAAACATTGCAGTATAACAAGCTTCTATTGTTATTTTTGAAGATACAACAGTTAAACTAATATCATGAGGCATTTATAAGTTTTATTCTTCAAGAATCAATGGGTATACAGTATCATACATTTATTAGTCCAAAAAAGGAATGTTGCAACTAAGGATTCTAGCTTTAACTACTGGTGGGGAAAATGCAACATTTACCCAAGATCTGCATCTAGGGGCAACTTCACCCATCCAAGCAGATTGTTCCAGCCAGCCATCTTTATAGATAAACAGGATGTGCTGTGTTTGTTATGGTTATCCTCTGGGGGCCACATTAGACCGAGTTACAGTGCAGTGCAGCACCCTGACAGCTAAAGAAAGGTTAGTGACCACGAGGGAAGTTTGATGTGGATTCGTGGTTCATTACGTTTCTAATAACTGGTCCAATGATTTTTTTTTTTGCTTAGTCAGTGATAGTGCGTGTTCATTTTGAGAGCTGCCTTTTGCAGTTGAAGTCGTTTTGGATCATGCCTTCACTTTCCAATCGCAAACTTTGCAGACATGCTCCGCTGTAAACAAACAAGCACTTTACTTACAAGGAGTGAGAAAGCACTTATTTACAGTGTTTTTTATAGAGTTTAAGAAAGGACATTTTTCACATGGAACTGCTTTTTTCTTATTTTTTCTTGATTTACTTTTCAATAAAGAAGGAAATCACTCCTAAAAAATCTCCACTACAAGTTTTGATACTATTTGAGCTGGGTTCGTTTAGTGGCAGTAAAAAGAAACGGTGGTAAATTGTAATGTCTGCCATGCACAGCTGAAAAGGCACTCTATGGAATGGCCCCATGGTACCAATATAATACCAACTTGAATATATAAACCATGTGTTTGAACGGGCACATCTGGAAAATGAGAAAAGAGACCCTCCTTTCCTCTCTCTGTCCTCCCATTCGACTGTCTTACACACCTGGTTGTACAGTATTAGTGCTTCTCTAAGCAATGAGCTTCGGGTCAGCCATTTTTTTAATACAAGTGTCATTACAGTATTTTCTATTTTGGATTCACTCTTCATCTAGACACATTACAACTCTCTTTTTGTACACTAAAACAAAACTGAATGTTGACAACACTCACAATGTGGCCTGATAAGGCAGAATCAGACTGCTTACCGTGTGAACCTCAAAAACAGCTATGTCCAAGTCCGTACGTTCTGTTTGAGCACACACATCTTCAAACATTCCACTCGTAACAAGTAGAACTGCATAAAGATGTGTGTTCATGATACTCTGTTTGGTCGTTCATAACGGTTGACCCTCATGACCAAATAATAACTTCATGGGTTAAGATGACGAAGCTGTCATCGTAAGTCATTTGCTATGCCAGGCCGTTCTCCAAACATGACAGAATGTAGCTGGCACATGTCCACACATACAGTGAGAAGCTTTGAGGGTGCAGGCGGTTGGTTGTTTTCTATCCCTGCCCAGTCTGCTTCGTGGACAAAAGAGGTATTCAGAGGCCCAGTGGCTACTAAGTGACCCATACAAACACCAATGGTTGGGCCTGGAGGGTGTAAGTCATGCTAAATTACTAGGTTGCTAACTTGGCACTTTGAGTAGACAGTTGAGTTGAGGCTGTGGTTGGTCAGGGAGGAGTGAGAGTGGGAGAAAGGGGCACAATGTATTATTCATCCACATATGAACAGTCGTAAGTAGTTGGTGTGTGAGATCCAGTACACAAGTGGCAAATCACCACTGACCATGAATGTTCTGTACTTAAAAAGCACATTAAGAAAAGTTGTGTTTTTGCATACTGGAACTACATTGGTCATTGTAGTTAATTGGCGGACTACAGTTTGTTCATGCACACAATGTGTCTGCTGGTTACTGCTGTCGAGTTCGTTTTTAGCCAAGTAACCCTGTCAAGTTTCTGCTACAGCATGAGCATGTCGAGCGAGCAGCAACGTTTCCTCCTTTGCCAGTTAATTTATGTGCGGGCACCAGAGAGAATGCTTCAAGTGCGGTCCCAAGAATTCCTTGTGAGCCAAACAGACCGAAATAGAGTGAATTTCTGGCTAAGAGAAACCCTCAATAATGCATTAAGGAACAACACGTTGTAAAACATGACTTTCACCGTGATTCAGCTCCGTCAATGGCACAAGGACTCTTGCCATTCTGTATGGTTCCATTCGGTTAGGTCCCAGCAAAGGTGACCTCAGAGGCTGCTTTATGCTGTTTTCAATGGATTCTTATAAACTCTGCTTCTTCTCACTTTACTGAGTTTGACTACTCCTCTGTACTAGACGAAGCAGAAATGGAGAAAAAGAGGCTCAAGCTGCTATAGAGGCATTACAGAGACCACCCTGGATGGCCAGTTCAGCGTATCCAATGTTCCATCTACCTTTTTGTCTAACTCCATACAAGTGCCAAGTTCCCTTTTTCTTACAATCTGACAAAATTGTGCCTTTGTTAGGAGAGCTATAACATTGCCTCTGTTGTAGCAGCAGTGCTTCTCTTTCCGAAGGCGCTAGCTCAGCGAAATCAAGCAGAATCCTCAGACTGCACCCCGCATGCCTCCCTGTAAGCTCGTCCTGAATGATTGGCAAGTGATTGACAGGTACTGTGGGGCCTTGTGTCATTCCATTCCGCATAGTAGACCTCTGGGGGTAGAAGAAACTCAGTAGAATGCTCCAATAAACCATTGAGCTTGTTTGCCCATCGCGCTCCTTTACCTCCCATTTCAACAAGCGAGGGTAAATATAGAACCTTGTTGGCGGGAGACACCGATCATTAACACGTAATTACCCAGGGTGCAGTTCACCCAAGTGATTTAGAGCAGTGGTTCCCAACATTTTTTGGTTACTACACCACCAGCTGAATTGTGCTCTGCCCAGAGTATGCATTTTAGCAGTATGGTCTCATGAGTCTTCTCAAGTACCCCCTGTGGATAGGCCAAGTACCCCCCAGGGGTCCTAGTGTCCCTGGTTGGAAACCACTGATTTATAGGATCTGTGAAAAGGACAAAGTGGAGGCCACTCTCTGGTCCATCCTATGGCGTACAGAACGACAGTATGGTGTCGCAGACAAGGGTTTCTACCCTCTCATTTTCTTTTACTGGAAAGCGCACACTGCAATAACGATGAGTCATAACAAACACACCCAATCCAGAGAGAAGGATAACGGAGAGAATTTGGGATAATTTGTGCTCTGATGTTCCTCAGTTGTTTTGTCAAAATGTATATCTTGAGTGCATTTGGCGCATCTCCATTTGCAACAAATAACCTATTTAATTTTCATCCTGTCAATCAGTGTGCCTGGTGTGGTCATGGTGTACAAGGCCACATTGTGAGAAGAACTATAGGCCTATTCTCCTATCTGGCTCCTGTGTTTTAGTCATGAAGGTTTAACCTCCCATAGAGAAGGAAAAAATGGAGGGGAGGGTGAAAAGCGGTAGCTGGAGAGAAGTAGACAGGCCGGGCTGGGAACTGGGCTAATGGATGTGTCCCTAGAGCTTGTTCAGGAATGTGCCTGTGTCACCTGTCTTCTGTCCCCCCTGAGAAAGATGACATTCAACATTATGGCTGCGCCTTGTCGGGCTCTGCAGAAAATTAATCAGTAGGCAGGGCATCAGGAGAGGGGGATGGAGGTTTGGGTGTTGTGACTGTGTATGTCTTTGTGTATCTCGTCTTCATGGACAGAGATGCGTTTCATTTATTTGGTATACCTGTGTACAGACTTGACTCATGAGTATCAATGAATTGCTCTTTCCTTAATACTCTATACTTTTTTTATACTGTACTTGAAATTGCTGTAACTGTTTCATCTGTTCCTTAATGTTTTTGTCAAGATATATATATTACACTGCTCAAAAAAATGAAGGGAACACTAAAATAACACATCTTAGATCTGAATGAATGAAATATTCTTATTAAATACTTTTTTCTTTACATAGTTGAATGTGCTGACAACAAAATCACACAAAAATTATCAATGGAAATCAAATGTATCAACCCATGTAGGTCTGGATTTGGAGTCGCACTCAAAATTAAAGTGGAAAACCACACTACAGGCTGATCCAACTTTGATGTAATGTCCTTAAAACAAGTCAAAATGAGGCTCAGTAGTGTGTGTGGCCTCCACGTGCCTGTATGACTTCCCTACAACACCTGGGCATGCTCAAACATTGGTGAAGTGCGTGCGCTCTCGTCGAAGAGTGAAGTTTGTCCAGCTCAATAAACCCTCAAACATAAATTGACCGCAACTCTGAAATAGGCTACTTCTATGTGAATTAATGAGGAGGTGGAACACACCTCAATTCAAACTGTTAGAAAATACAACTTGTCAATTTCAAATTATTTTCTAACAAGTTGAAACAGCCTATAGATAATTAGCAGGCATCGCGTGTTAACTGTCCTGTGCATTCTGACATCACGTTAATAAAACAAGTCTCGCTGGGGCGACCGTTAGAGATATTTGGAAAAGTTAGTGACCAGTGATTCCATGTCTATGTACATAAGGCAGCAGCTTCTAAGGTGCAGGGTTGAGTAACCGGGTGGTAGCCGGGTAGTGATGGCTATTTAACAATGTGATGTCCTTGAGATAGAAGCTGTTTTTCAGTCTCTCTGTCCCATCTTTGATGCACATGTACTGACCTCACCTTCTGGATGATAGAAGTGTGAACAGGCCGTGGCTTGGGTAGTTGATGTCCTATTTTTTATTTAACCTTTATTTAACCTTTAGTTGATTTCCTATTTTTTATTTCTACCTTTATTTAACCTTTTATTTAACTAGGTTTAATTAGGTTTTGGTTTTGCTAGGGCATTGTGGACGGAGATGGCGTATGGGCGTAAGCATCTTCCTCTGATTCCAAAGGTGGTTGAATGCAGCGATAGAAAGTTGTTTTTTAGATTTTTGTTTTAAGCCTATCCCAAACCTTAAAAATGACCTTAACCATTTGGAATGAATGCCTAACCTTAAGAATTTGGACTTAATGCCTGAACTTAACCCTAACCTTGAAAATGTGGAGTTAATGCCTCAACCTAAACACTTACTTACTTACCTAAACTGAAATATGAAAAATATGGATAAACATCTCATTCTGATGTGAGACTGAGAGCTGGTTGCACACACTCACACTTACAAACTCACATACACAAACACACACTCCAGCCAGGTCGTTCAAGATTGACTTCGAAATTGGACATCTATCCAGTCCTGAGGATGTCGAGAAATGCCTTCAAACTCTGCCACTAGGTGGAAACATTGAGTGCCCTTACTATCAAGTAGACATGACTCTGTATCAGAAGGTTGTGTTCGATTCCAGTCATGGAAACTTTTTTATTTTTAGGTTTTAAGCCTGCCCCAAACCTTAAAGGTGCACTATGCAGAAATCGCTCCACCATTTGCTGGTCGATAAAATTCGAATAGTTTGAAATAGTTTGAAATATATTTTCCATAAGCAAAAATAATGTATCCAGCTGTTTGAAGCTGGTGTACAAACTTAAGAATGGGGGTTGTAGAAATAGTGCACATATAACAGCTCTACCGCTTCTTAGCTTGCTTTCAATGAGAATAACTGATCTATAACCAACGTTTCTATGTGAATTTGGTCAGGTCGACCAAAAAGTTACACATTGCAGCTTCAACCCTTACCTTAACCATTTGGAATGAGTATCTACAACCACTCACTCACTCACATACACACACTTAAACATACACTCACACACATTAGATTGCATTCACACGCACAGACACAGACATACTCACACATGTACTCAATCTCACTCACATTCCCACTCACACAAACTCACTCTCATTCACACTCACATGCCCACTCACACACACACACACACTCTCATACACACTCACATTCCCACTGACACAAACTCACTCTCATACACACTCATTCGCATATTCTCTCACACATACATACACACTCAAATACATACTCACTAACATGCACACATGCCCACTGGTTTAGACACACATACACACACACACTCACACAACCACTCACACACACATACTCACACATATACTCAATCTCACGCACACTCACATTCATACAACCACTCACACAGAAACTCTCACACACAGACGCACTTACACTCACAAACACAACCACTCATATATACATACAACCACTCATTCATACATACATACACACATACACACATACAACCACACATACAACCGCACATACATACATGCATACAACCGCACATACATACATGCATACAACCGCACATGCATGCATACATACATACATACAACCGCACATACATACAACCGCACATACATACAACCGCACATACATACAACCGCACATACATACATACATACAACCGCACATACATACATACATACATACATACATACATACATACATACATACATACATACATACATGCATACATACAACCGCACATACATACATACATGCATACATACAACCGCACATACATACATACATGCATACATACATACATACAACTGCACATACATACATACAACCGCACATACATACATACATACATACATACAACCGCACATACATACATACAACCGCACATACATACATACAACCGCACATACATACATACAACCGCACATACATACATACATACATACATACAACCGCACATACAACCGCACATACATACATACATACATACATACATACATACATACATACATACATACATACATACATACATACATACATACATACATACATACATACATACATACAACCGCACATACATACAAACATACAACCGCACATACATACATACATACATACATACATACATACATACATACATACATACATACATACAACCGCACATACATACATGCATACATACATACAACCGCACATACATACATACGCACATGCATGCATACATACATACATACAACCGCACATGCATGCATACAACCGCACATGCATGCATACAACCGCACATGCATGCATACAACCGCACATGCATGCATACAACCACTCATATGTGTATGTATGTATGTATGTATGTATATGTATGTATGTATGTATGTATGTATGTATGTATGTGTGGTTGTATGTATGTATGTATGTATGTATGTATGTGTGGTTGTATGTATGTATGTATGTATGTATGTATGTGTGGTTGTATGTATGTGTGGTTGTATGTATGTGTGGTTGTATGCATGTGTGGTTGTATGCATGTGTGGTTGTATGCATGTGTGGTTGTATGCATGTGTGGTTGTATGTATGCATGTGTGGTTGTATGTATGTATGTATGTGTATGTGTGTGTGGTTGTATGTATGTATGTATGTGTGGTTGTATGTATGTCTGTGTGGTTGTATGTATGTCTGTGTGGTTGTATGTATGTGTGTGTGTATGTGTGGTTGTATGTATGTGTGGTTGTATGTATGTGTGGTTGTATGTATGCATGTGTGGTTGTATGTATGCATGTGTGGTTGTATGTATGCATGTGTGGTTGTATGTATGCATGTGTGGTTGTATGTATGTATGTATGTATGTGTATGTGTGTGTGGTTGTATGTATGTATGTGTGGTTGTATGTATGTATGTGTGGTTGTATATATGTATGTGTGGTTGTATGTATGTATGTGTGTGTGGATTGTATGTATGTATGTGTGTGTGGATGTGTATGTATGTATGTATGTATGTATGTATGTATGTATGTATGTATGTATGTGTGGTTGTATGTATGTATGTATGTATGTGTATGTATGTATGTATGTGTGGTTGTATATATGTCTGTGTGGTTGTATGTATGTGTGTGTGTGTATGTGTGTGTGTGTGTATGTATGTGTGGTTGTATGCATGTGTGGTTGTATGTATGCATGTGTGGTTGTATGTATGCATGTGTGGTTGTATGTATGTATGTATGTGTATGTGTGTGTGGTTGTATGTATGTGTGGTTGTATGTATGTGTGGTTGTATGTATGTGTGGTTGTATGTATGTATGTGTGGTTGTATATATGTATGTGTGGTTGTATGTATGTATGTATGTATGTATGTATGTATGTATGTATGTGTGGTTGTATGTATGTATGTGTGGTTGTATGTATGTATGTATGTGTGTGTGGTTGTATGTGTATGTATGTATGTGTGTGTGGTTGTATTTTTATATGTATGTATGTGTGTGTGTGGTTGTGTGTGTGTGTGGTTGTGTGTGTGTGTGTGTGGGTGTGTGTGTGGGTGTGTGTGTGTGTGTGTGTGTGGTTGTATGTGTGTGTGTGTGTGTGGTTGTATGTATGTGTGTGTGTGTGGTTGTATGTATGTGTGTGTGTGTGGTGTGTATGTATGTATGTGTGTGTGGTTGTATGTATGTATGTGTGTGTGTATGTATGTATGTATGTATGTATGTTGTATGTATGTATGTATGTATGTGTGTGGTTGTATGTATGTATGTATGTATGTGTGGTTGTGTGTATGTATGTGTGGTTGTATGTATGTATGTATGTGTGTGTGTGTGTATGTATGTATGTGTGTGGTGTATGTATGTGTGTTGTATGTATGTATGTGTGTGTGTGGTGTATGTATGTGTGTGTGGTTGTATGTATGTATGTGTGTGGTTGTATGTATGTGTGTGTGTGGTTGTATGTATGTGTGTGTGTGGTTGTATGTATGTATGTGTGGTTGTATGTATGTGTGTATGTGTTGTATGTGTGGTTGTATGTATGTATGTATGTATGTATGTATATGTATGTGTGTATGTATGTTGTATGTGTATGTATGTATGTATGTTGTGTGTGTGTATGTGTGTGTATGTATGTGTGTGTGGTTGTATGTATGTATGTATGTATGTTGTGTGGTTGTGTATGTGTGGTTGTATGTATGTATGTTGTATGTATGTGTGGTTGTATGTATGTATGTGTATGTATGTATGTATGTATGTATGTATGTGTGGTTGTATGTATGTATGTGTGGTTGTATGTATGTGTGTATGTATGTGTGGTTGGTTGTATGTATGTGTGTGTATGTATGCATGTGTGGTTGTATGTATGTATGTATGGTTGTATGTATGTATGTATGTATGTATGTGTATGTGTGTGTGGTTGTATGTATGTATGTATGGTATGTATGTATGTATGTGGTTGTATGTATGTATGTGTGTGTGGTTGTATGTATGTATGTGTGTATGTATGTGTGTGTGGTATGTATGTATGTATGTGTGGTTGTATGTATGTATGTGTATGCATGTATGTATGGTGTGTATGTATGTATGTGTGCATGTATGTATGTATGTATGTATGTATGTGTGCATGTATGTGTGTGTGTATGTGTGTATGTATGTATGTATGTATGTTGTATGTATGTATGTATGTGTGGTTGTATGTATGTATGTATGTGTGGTTGTATGTATGTGTGTGTGTTGTATGTATGTATGTATGTGTGTGTGGTTGTATGTATGCATGTGTGGTTGTATGTATGCATGTGTGGTTGTATGTATGCATGTGTGGTTGTATGTATGCATGTGTGGTTGTATGTATGCATGTGTGGTTGTATGTATGCATGTGTGGTTGTATGTATGCATGTGTGGTTGTAAGAATGTATGTGTGTATGTGTATGTATGTATGTGTATGTATGTATGTGGTTGTATGTATGTATGTATGTGTGTGTGGTTGTATGTATGTGTGTGTGTGGTTGTATGTATGTGTGTGTGGTTGTATGTATGTATGTGTGGTTGTATGTATGTATGTATGTATGTGGTTGTGTGTGTATATGTATGTGTGGTTGTATGTATGTATGTATGTATGTATGTATGTATGTATGTATGTATGTATGTATGTATGTATGTATGTATGTATGTTGTATGTGTGTGTGTGTTGTTTGTATGTATGTATGTGTATGTATGTGTGTGTGTGGTTGTATGTGTATGTGTGGTGGTGTATTTTTATATGTATGTATGTGTATGTGTGTGTGTGTGGTGTGTGTGTGTGTGGTTGTGTGTGGTTGTATGTATGTGTGTGTGGTTGTATGTATGTATGTATGTGTATGTATGTGTATGTTGTGTGTTGTATGTATGTGTGGTTGTATGTATGTGTGTTGTATGTATGTGTATGTGTGTGTGTAT